>NW_022693316.1:180001-192770 GCF_011630105.1 Anneissia japonica | reverse complement strand
CTGCAACATTATGGAATTCCCCCATGGGGCTTGAGTGTGTGTTCCATATGTGCTTGATCCAGTGATCCGGGGGTAATAATGTTCAAGCGCTTCGAGGTTGTGTCAACGTGAGGCGCTATATAAATCCAGAATTATTATTAATTATAATAAAACAACAGGACAAGAAAGGCAAAAGTGCAACAAACAACCCTGATTAATAGGATAAGCCATAAAAAGTAACAGCTACAATACTTCCATATGGGTCCAATAAAAACGATTTCAAATTGCATAGTCAACGTCTAGGCCTACTAAAAAAATAAAATGCAATGAAAAATTCAGTAAAGTTAGTCTAAACATATTTTAAAAATTTGATATGGGGAGACGGGTATACCGTCATACCAAACAATTTGATGCCTGATCTTTACTGGCGCTATTCGTTATCAAAGTCAATCAGCTTCAGTAACTGTTTACCGCTACCCATCTTTTTCATACAGTATTTTGTTTTCCCACTCTGGGCATGTATCTACTCTGATTGGCTGAAAATGGAAGAGCACTCGTGTCACGATGCAAAGCCTGGCTGCGAACAGGCGGTAACAAGGTCAATCTTCGCACTGCTGTTGTAGCAGTAAAGAGAATTAAGTCAGCGTCGTCTTTGCGAACGCGATTTTAAGCATTAACTAGATTTGAACTCGTCACTGAGGACGAGTTCGGTGATCCGCCGTACTTTGACCCTCAAAAAGCTCACGCGGTGCTGATTAAAAAGTGTCATAATATGCTAAAATATGCTGTAATTAGTTTTTTAAAAAAGAATAATTTTAAGCATTTTAAAAGATTTACGCATGCGTACATGTACGTCTTGACGCCCGTGAGCACGGTAATGGCACAAAGAGTGACTCCTGATATGAATAATGTGTCAGGAACACAAAGTATGTAACAAAACGTGATTTCCAGCTTCTTTACGTGTTGCGTGCGTGGAAATAACGTATGGCGCGTAAATATGGAAAGTTTTGGAATGCTGAAAATGACCCGAAAAGTTATTTATACTATCTGAATAGTGATATGGAGAATTTTCAAATTTTAACAGACGCGCACGTCACGATGTGTGCGTGTACAGTAATGGCACACGAAATTAAACATTGTCAAGTGTTTTTAAAACCGCCTGTTGGTAATGCCACACGAATTTTCCCTTCATATAACCTATATATATATCAGTCTGATAGCGTCGAAATACAGTCTGCCGCCCTCTCTCTCTTCTATTTCTTTACATCTTTTAAGAATGAGAGAAAAAAGGGCTCCAAAAATTAATTCTTTTAGACCATGCTGACGTGATGAAAATGAAAAATAAAGGGACACGCCTGTCGAGAATTGATTTAGCTATAATATACTCACAGATGGGAGACAATCA
Organism: Anneissia japonica; assembly: GCF_011630105.1. Classification (NCBI taxonomy): domain Eukaryota; kingdom Metazoa; phylum Echinodermata; class Crinoidea; order Comatulida; family Comatulidae; genus Anneissia; species Anneissia japonica. The sequence continues at coordinate 191,386 of NW_022693316.1, read as the reverse complement.
ATCAAGATAAGCGAGATACGTTCAAACGAGTATAAAAAGTAATAAAGTCATAAATAGAAATTGAGTTTTTTCCATAGAGCTATTAAACAACTAGAGTGCTGACAAGATGGCGGAGCAATGCAGAGTTGTGTATGTGTACCATCCAAGATGGCTGCCGTAGAAAAGCGCTTAGTATACATATTATTATCATAAATAAGCCCTCTGACTGAATATTATTTCATTAATGGTAATCAGTATTGATAATGACAAATTATTAAACTGTCGTAGCCAAAAAGAGCCCAAGTAGAGCATCTTATTCAAATATTAAAAAGAATTAAAATCGTGTACATTACACCCATACACCGCAACGCTCGAGTTTCAAAATACGGGTAACTAGCTGTACTGAACTTTCTGTGTAAATTGAGGGCGCCATTGAAAATGATAGTGCTCAGGCGAAATTTGATTGACTGAATCTATGGCAGCCATCTTGGATGGTACACACACACAGCTCTGCGCATTTCGAACATCGAATACATTGCTGTTAGCGCTCTAGTATTCTTATTATATCTCTATGGTTTTTTTCTTAATTCAGATGGCAGTATGATGACGTCACAATGTCTGATCAGCCATTATTATATATAAAATCATATCTACAGCTCATGTGCTTTTAGAATATGTAATAAAAAATTGGGGGTCACCTTTCATCCTAAGGAGCTATAACTGATTAAAAAAAAGACATGATATAAAGCATATTTTAATTTTGACGCACGCGAACGCTCGCGTTATTACGCGCGCACAAAAATATAATGTACATAACATTTAACCATAACCTGAAGTTTATGCCCACTAAATATGATTCAGAAATCACGAATGATTATGGTGATTATGGGGTCATCAAATGTTTGACGAAAGAAAGATGAGGGGGTAAGCAAAACCCTATATTTTGACCATAATGACGTCATCAAAATGTAAAAAAGTGTACGTATATGAAAGAGAATTGACTTAGCTATAACATACTCAAAGTTGGAAGAAAATCGACCAAGAATAAGCGAGATACGCTCAAATGCGCATTTTTTTTAAATGACGTCATCGATTATATTCAGTTCGTTGAATTCAGATGGCAATATGATGACGTCATAATGTCCGATCAGCCATTATGACCTATAAAATAATATGTACAATTCATGTGCTTTCAAAATATGTAATAAAAATTGGGGGGTCGCCTTTCATTCTTAGGAGCTATAATTGATTGAAAATAGGCATGTTTTTGGCCTATTTTTGCTATATGTCGAAAAAAACGCGCACATGTGCTTTTATGTTCTATGCGCGCGTACGGCATTGCTATTGACCCTAAATGACCAAAAAAGATTGGAAATTTGTGAATACAGTTTCAGGGACCTAAAACATTTAAAAAAACAATATTTTTAACTTTTGTACGTAACGCGCGCGTAAAAATGCGCACGCGGTGCCGAAAATTTTAAAAATGTTGAAATGCTCAAAATGGCTTAAAACGTGCTCTAATTTAGTCAAAAATTGATTTTGACCATTTTAAAATTTTGACGCACGCGTACGCGCGCGTTATGAAGCGCATGCGCAAAATGAGTGTACATTACAATCAACCTTCACTCGAAGTTAATGCTCACGTAATACGATTTCGAAATGTCAATTGGTTAGGCTGATATAATCAATTGCGTAAAAAACACAAAAATGCGCGTAGATGACGTCACACGTGACTGGTAACCTTGCAAAGCTTATTGTCACTATTCCAGGCCAAGCCAAATGTTTGTTGTAGTCGTTTTGTGCGTAGCTCTCGGCAAATTTCAGATATCGTGCGAACAGTTGTCAGAATGTAGAATAAAAAAAAAAGATCTCTGACAATAACAAGAGGTGGTCCGCACTATGCGGATCACCAACAAGACTAAAAAACATTAAAAATCGTATATTTCCTGCTTATTTTCATGGTTTTTGTTCCAAATACAAGTTCACCTCATTAATAACGATCGGTCGTTAATTTAAAAAAAGGGGGAAATATTTATGCACTGTACTATAAGGGCCATAAAATGAGAGTGGAACTTAATTTATCGACAAACCGAAAATTGCCGCTTAAACGAGAATTTAGGTCTGGTACCTAATTTCTCGATGGTACCTGAACTTTCGTGACACCGGCACTTAATTAGAGACCTGATAAGCTCCTTCTTTATGTTTAAATGAACTTCCAGAGTCAAATGCTATAAAATATGGCCAACAAGCCAAGCGGCATGTGCTGTAGCGCCAAAGATCCCAAAGGCAGCACCCACCACAGGCAGCAAGGCAATCCAAATGAATGTATATATAGGTCTACAGTATGAGAAAAGACGTACTGTACGATCGAATCACACCTACATTATTACTTTAACAATTCTAAGATAGTATAATAATACCAAGGAGGTACAGTATATAATAATACATACTCCAAGTATCGAAATGTAAGCTCAGCTACTCAGCATGTATTGCCAAGTTACCGTTACTCGAAACGTTCTGCACTTGTCGGTTTCTTTGTTCATTTTATGTATATATCGAACTTATATGGAAGGATATAATCGAGGGCATTCCTTAATCTAAACCTATGATTGATATTTAATTTTACATTGTTTACTGTAAACTGCCGTAGCCATCTGCTGGGGAGAATGTTTTAACTTAGTGGATTTATCCTAGTACAGTATCGAGGAGAATTGCTCACTGCGCTGCCCCAGCCAGACGCTGACAGCCTTACCTATTCTCTGTTACAGTAGGCCTATATTGTAACGGAATTTCTCCCCAAATTGTTAGAACAGCCCTGTGGGGTGGGTAAGCCCCAATTAATTAAACAGTCATAATCTAAGTTTCAATTGGCCAGTGTCGGGAATTTGAGGATTATATTAATGAGCCCCACGTGGGTGGGGACGACTTCAGTTGGTGCCCAAGATACGAAACACATAATCCTATATCTACTTTACTTAAATAATAATAGTATAATTCATAGGAACGACATTAATGACAATAAAATTGTGTTGTGTTGATAATTACTATCATGTTTATCGAGGTCGCTGGTGTACAGCTGCCATCGAACACCGACGCTCTTTTATATGCCAAATTGTCCGACAGTCGAAGAGTTGCGTTTTACGTTTAACATAAAAATAACACAATAGATCCCTGGTTCCTAATTAGGCAGCCCGCAACATACCGTAATTTAAGTTGGACCGTGAGGAAAAACAAAATAATAAGAAATATATCTAAAACATATTAAAAGTACAAGGAACGATTTCTTTTAAACAGAACAGGCAACCACTGGGTAATATGCACGGGGATGGTTTGACATTGAGCGAGATAATATAGGTCATAGTAGAATAGTGGCGTCAAAAATTGATCACTGGATGGTTTTATGGTCCTATTCTTCACTGAATGTTTCTAACAAGCAAAAACAAAGGAAGTACTAAAACGCGTAGTGATGTATGGGATCCCCGACTCAGAGATAAAATAAACCCTGTAAATAGAAATATCAAAACACTCCCAAGATTGGTATTCTTATTAGCTCTGCGAAATTCGACATAGCATGGGAAGCAAAACGTTATCATAGACATGTTAAATTGTAATGGTTGCAGAGTCCTGATGCATGACATTAAAGCAGAGGCGGCAGCACGATTTGCCGATGTCTCCGACGAGAGCAAAGTGGGCGTGGTCGGGCATCGCTTAAATTTTCGAAAGTAGACAAGGGCGAAGCCTCCGAAAAAAATGACAATTTAGGTGTTTCAAAGGCTCATTTAATCGAATTTAGAGTCTACTATAATGTAAAAATGCATTTATTGTTTTTATTCCCCCCAACGAATTGTGGTTTTTCTCCCCGAACTGGGGGAGGGTGGCAGCCAGGGGTGGATCCAGTACTAGGCACAGGAGGTACGTGCCCCCGTTTTGCCACTAAATTTTGAAATTTTCAGTGCAAATCAGTGTTATGTGCTACTCACTTACCTATCCTGAGACTGTTGTGTTACCCCCTCCCTTTCCCGTTTGAAAAATTCTGGATTCGCCCCTCATTGCAGCTCTCCCCGACGAGGACTTTCCCCTCCCTTTTCCTCCCCGCTGACGCTAACCCTGGATTTAAGACTTATTATAATAATAATAATAATAATAATAATAATAATAATAATAATAATAATAATAATAATAATAATTATAATTATAATAATAATAATAATAATAATAATAATAATAGTAATAATAATAATAATAATAATAATAATAATAATAATAATAATAATAATATCTGTGATTTGTAAAGCTCTTTATGATAGAAGAAGCCCATTGTTAAATCATACAGTAAACACAACAACTTGGGTTATTTTAGAATACGTCTATTGGGTTTTATCGTCAATAACATTCTACTAAATTTTACATAAATAAAAAGTTAGTGAACCAAAGAACAGTATGGTATTACACACTGACTTATGTGCCGTCAGTTCTGTCTCTTTGTTCTGTTTACTGTGATTCTTTTCTTTACATAGTATCCTTTACTTTACAAGGATAATGTGTACCAGCTGACGCGGAAAACGTTTTGTATTTTTCAATAAAAAAAAATGTCTAGATTATAAGCGTAGGACTTTTGTATTGTAAACAATTCCACTAGTAAAGCAACCCACTGAAGTTGACTGCTAAACTGACGACTCAACCCGACCGCTGGTGTAGTACTATTAAAAGTATAATCTGAAACTGCCATAACATCGTTCAAATTGACCTTTCAATTGACCTTAGCGAAAAGTTTCTCGATAACGATTGATTTCAACTCGCCGGAGATCAACTCTAAAATTAATTTGGCCCTTCAAACAAATTAATTAAGATCCAGGGATAGGCCTATAGATTGTAAAAAAAATGTGAATTTTTCGAATATAAGAGTGAGTGTATAAAGCGTTCTTGAGAGCTCTATTGGCAGGCAGAATGTGAAGGGTACTTCTAAGCGAGATGCTAAAAAATGGAATGGAAAATTTCCATAAAAAATTGTACTTTAATGATTATAAACATGGCAGTAGGCTTAAAGAAATCTTTGAACAAACTTCTAAGTGGTAGGTTGCTTCCGTATCATCATAGTGCGTGTAGCAAATTTGTTCCATTTCATATTACCAGCTCTTTCATTTTGTCAATGGTTTCACTACCACTGGTTGGCGTCACTGGTGCGGACCGCAAAATGTTGACCGCAATGGTGAAACAACCCAAAAATAAAAAAGAACAAAACTACATAATTTGCTTACCTCTTCCTTTCCAGTAGGACAATATGTATGGAACGCCAAAAGGACAAAATACAATTGGCAGCAGCGCAATCTATTATATAAAGACCCTCAAAATCCATAATTTGTAATATCCTATTTCAATTTTCATGCATTTGAGTATTGTCTAGGGACCTACAGTAAAGCAGCAAAAATAGGCCTATGATTTTTTCTTTTTTCTCCATTTCTTTTATAATTTTAGGGGGCTCTCCCCCCCCTTTTGAATCCACCACTGTGAAATTGTAATTTTTCATGATCTTTACATCTGTAGGCCTAAACATGGCATGGATCAATCTGCAATCACTGGAGCTGATAGTTTCCAACAGATTTCGTAGCACATTATTAAAAAATCAACGGGTAGAAGAGCGGGCAAAAAAATTTTATGCATATTATAGCATTTCGCGAAAATTTTAGGAACGATTTTAGTGAAATAACAGGTTTTAAAAATTGGACTTTTTAAAATTTGGTGGTTCAGGAGCAGAGGCCTGGAGGGGGTTTGTGAGAAAAGCGACAAAGTATCATTTTGAGGGTCTTTATATAATAGATTTCTCAAACACATAATTCATGAATATTTCATTTAAATTTTCATTTATTTGGGTGTTTTTGGGACCTGAAAAAGTAACGTTATTATGTCCTGTACACCCGCAGGCCTATACATAACATTATTCATATTATATGGACAATCTGCAATCACCGGAGACGATCAATTTCTAACATATTTCATACCACATTATTAAAAATCAACAGTTAGATAAGCCGGAAAATATATAATGCAATGCATGCTATAGCATTTTGTGATTATTGGGAACGATTTTGTGAAATCATAGGTTTTAAAAAGTAGACCTTTTGGAATTTGGGAGGGGAGGGATTCGGATGGGAGCGACGGATTCCTAGCCTAGGTCTAGGTAGGCCCTAAAACCTAGGCTAGGCCGGGCCTAGTTAATAATACAGGAACTTGTACCGCGCCTTTTGCCAAGGGATACATACAAGACGCAATCAAAATAAATTTTTTAAAAAAGATAACCAATTTGGGATCAACAAAGACAACAGAAATGACAAAAAAGCAAAAAATTCAGACAGTTAAGTGAGATTTATTTAGGAAAACAATGTTTCTTGAGAAGCCGACGAAGTCGAGGCATTTAAGTATATATCTAGACTTAGGCCTTGTTTTTTGACAAGCACGGGCACATGTACCTACTACTAGCCTTCTCCATAGCCCACTGTTTATTAATTATTTCAAACACTTAATTTTTGTATTAATTGTAACGCTTATACGCACACCCCCCCCCCTTTCAAAATTGTCAATGATCACTAAGGAGTGCCCAAGTGACCTCAAAATTTCATCCATTTTACTTGTTGACACCGTCCAAAAAAGCTGTGAAACTTTAATTCAAAATAGAGGGCGTCCACTTGAGTTGCACTGCCATTGGAGTTTTGCATTGCCACCAATGTGTTCCACTGTGACTCTGTGTTTTGCACTGTGACTCTCAGTTTTGCACTGTTACTCTGTGTTTTGCACTGCTGACTCTCAGTTTTGCGCTGCTGACTCTCAGTTTTGCGCTGCTGACTCTGTGTTTTGCACTGTGACTCTGTGTTTTGCACTGTGACTCTCAGTTTTGCACTGTTAATCTGTGTTTTGCACTGCTGACTCTCAGTTTTGCGCTGCTAACTCTGTGTTTTGCACTGTGACTCTCAGTTTTGCACTGTGACTCTGTGTTTTGCACTACTCAGTTTTGCACTGTGACTCTGTGTTTTGCACTACTCAGTTTTGCACTGTGACTCTGTGTTTTGCACTGCTGACTCTCAGTTTTGCACCGGTGATTCTCAGTTTTGCGCTGCTGACTCTCAGTTTTGCGCTGCTGCCAATTGTATTTTGTCCTTTTGGCGTTCCATAAATATGACATCAATATTACTACGCTGACAATGTTTAATACTAGGCCGAACAGTGTTATTGTATTCGAAGCAACCCAGAGGTGACGGAACTAGGGGGTACTGTGTTATGGAGAGTAATGTGTGACCGGATCTGCAGTCAGTTGGTTGTTACCATGCGGAGTATATAGTACAGCAATATGAAACTATTATGTAGGCCTAATGAATGAATAAAGTTCGGAGTTTGTCGGGTAGTGAAATGATTATTTCACATTTTAAGTGTTCCCTAAATTCATAAGTATAAGCTAAATTACGGTGATTAATTTAATTAGCGAAGATATGGAGACAATTATTTCGAATCCCTCTTTCCAAGAGGGGATGCAAATGCTTTGTGAAAATGAGTACGCCGCGGTACTCATTTTCACAAAGAAATACACACAACTGGTTAATAGCTAACAATTATGTCAATGTTACATGAACACCTGGGAAGGAAGGTGCAATCACGTTGTTACCTAGCAAACGTCTGTACTGTATGGGGGAGGGGCTGCTGATGTACTGTGTAGCGGAGGACGATGAGGCATAAGACTAGGCCTAGGCCTAACTAAGAAAGTGGAATTATATGTGATAGAAAGTACACTTTCGGAAGAAATAAATTAAAATAAGATAAAAAAAACTAAGAATAATTCATTTGCTGAGGTACCTTATTTAATTATTATACAATGCTAACAATGCACGGCTCTTGTAGCCCTGGCTTGGGCAAGGCATCCATGTGCAAAGCAGTGGTGTTTGTTTATCCATGAAAAAAGCACTCCGGGAAAGTTTGACTTACCAGGAAAAGGTGACGTATCTAGCTTATGACGTATGCATGCTAACTAATGTGAGTGTGACGTCACCAAAAAATGAATATTTTCTATTATAACCAAAATATTAATAACTAAAAAGTTTATGGGCGTAAATTCCCTTAATATGAATGAAGGGTTGCTCAATCTCCTTGCCATACAAATTACAGCTCCCACTGACGTCTCAGTCGAGAAACACGGGTAGCTGAAGTTTTTCTCGCAAATCTGACTACAAAACCATATCCAAATTTCACGTTCCACTTTTGACCCTGAGTTGTGCTTCGCACTCGCCGCTGAGGGCGGCGTTCCGGGAACCCTGCGTAGAGCGAGGGATCTTCTCGACAATCCAATTCCAAAACGGCTGCATTGCAGTTTCCAAGATAGACTTTCCGTGCGAGTTGTACTTACGCTTACTTAATCGCTTAAGTTGGCTCGAATCAAGAATACCTGATGTTAAAAAAACGTCATTATGCTCAGTTGTTAACAAAAATAGAAAATTTATAAAAATAAGAAAATGACAACACCGCAAAAAGATATAATGATAGAAGTAGGCCTATCCTTCTACTTATACGATGATACTCCAAGGTTTGAATGTTCTGCAGAGGTTCAACTAGTGCGATCAGCAATTTTCATTTTAGCGTAGGTAAGTCAAAAAGCAAAAATTGATGAATAATTCATTAGAGTGTCTCTCAAGACATTATTAGCGCATGCGCTATTTCGCTTCCTACTGTATTTCGTTGCAGACCGCAAACAAATCAAAGATAAAAACGAGCTTGTGATAACTGCTTACATAAATGTCTCTTCCTTTATCGTGCCTCCATGAAGAGCTAGTTTTATGTAAACAGACACACCGCAGAAAGGAAAAAAGCTTGCACTGCATTGCATGATATTCATTTAATCAATGACGAAAAGTAAGTTTAGAAATACAGTACAACAAATAGGTCAGCAGTCGACTCTAAATAAATTCAACTAAAATGCTGACCCTACAACAAATGTTTGTATTTCGACCAGCTGCAACTAAAAAAGGATTAGGCCTATCTAAAAGCCTCATATATTATACTTGGAGTGGAGCACTGGAATAACAATACATGCAGAAACATCAAATTTAATAACGAATAGAGTATATATTTCGTAATTAACATCAAATACTGTAGTAACAATTACACAGTCTATTTGTGAAGACTAGGTGCCAGAAAGGCCAGACTCATCGACGATGGGATCACCTACAGGTAGAAAAGGAATGAATTTTTGCTCAACTTACCTACGATAAATAAATATCTAGTGAACAATATGCAGGCATGCAGGTAGGCCGCAGGCAAGCCATTTTGTTGCTCAAAATTTCCGTTACATTGACCTTTCTAATAGAAGGCAGTAAGAAGGCAGATTTGCTTACGACTAGGTCGTTTTGTCGTAACAAAATACGATTTGACAGGAAACCGATTGCGACTGAGTTGTGAAATCGACGTAACGCAAAGCAAAATCGTCGTAACGCAATGCTCGACAGGAAACCGACGAGTTCCATGAATATCTGTCTATTTATCACAAATCAACAGGAACCGCGTTTTTGTCGAATATCCTTGAATAAACTCGCTTACGTTACGTTGCTAACGATTCTTATGCAAAGTTTATTATGCAAAGACTATTTTGATGTCTTTTTATAGAGCAGTAATTGAAAGCATTTTAACATTATCTATAACCGTCTGGTTCGGGGGCGCTACCGAAAACGACTTATATGCCCTTAACAGAATCGTCAGGACTGCAACGCATATCACATATCATTGGTTTGGAACAAATGCCTCTGGAAACCATTTTCCATGATCGGCTTCTTAAAAAGGCAGAGGCTATTATGGGCGACCAAACTCATCCTGCCTCAAACCTATTCCAATTGATGCGCAGTGGTCGACGTTTTCGTTCATTGAAAGCCGCTAAGGCTAGATTCAGGAATAGTTTCTTTCCTAGAGCAATTAGGGCTCTAAATTGTAGGTAAATGTTTCATACTTTTGCACTTTTTTTCTTTGTTTGTGTTTGTTCTGCCTTTTGGAATGTGTTTTTACCACAGAGCAAAACAAATTTCTATGTTCTCCTGAACAATGACAATAAAATATGATTGATTGATTGATTGATTGATTGATTGAAAGTTGACTCCTGTCCAAGTCATCTTTTCATAAGAAACTGTTATGTTCTTGGGAGGTTTTAGAACAATAAATAAATAACACACATAGGTTTTAAACAGCGTGAGTTACTTTAATTCCGGAACTCAAACAACACAAACAAAAACACAGCAAACTTTCTGTATTGTAAGATGGTGGTCAACGACGATGCACCGATAGCTGGCGCACTAACAGTTAACTTAATTCTCAGTGCACAACACCTCCCCACTAAGTTCAAAGTTCAATGTTAATGGGAGGAACATAAACTTTAATACTAATATGAGAACATCATCTTAGGTTTACGCGCTCTGCTTGAACGACGGGGATTCTGCGGTCCATATTGCTCACGATTGTCATTATGGACTCTATAATGTCTGTCTCTTATACACATCTAGATGTGTATAAGAGACAGGGTTCATGTATGTGTTCAGAATAAACTGGATTTCCTAGATGAAAGATAAATAAAAATCATGAAATATTTGAAATAAACATGAGAACAATGCTCCTATAAATAAAAGGTAAATAAAAAGGTACAAAGGTATAAAAGGTATATGAGGTTTGCCATCCCAAGACCAGCGTACTGTTGCTAAATCTTTAAACTGATTAATTAGCATAAGAATTTGGTAGTATTGTATACTTTTGTTCAGAGAAGCTTAACACTTTTACTCATAGCATTGGCAACAGTAAGTAGATTACATGATTGCATGCCCTCTTAAAAAAAAGCTTGCCTCATCTCAGTTACCCTCATTTGGAAATGTTCGAAGCTAACAAAATTATGCTCAAGTAGTAAAAAAATCACATCATACCACCCATTTCTAAAGCTAGCAACCCATCAAGATGTGTATAAGAGACAGGTTATAAAGTATGCACATGGGGATTTGGTTCAAGAAATGTGTGGTGTTTTACATTTTTTATAACTTTTGTACAGTAACAACGTACAAGGACACATGGCCCATCATGCACCGCCACCAGATTTACCCTTTCTGACATCTTTAATTGCCAGATCATAACATAGTGTCTTTGCCCCGAAGGCGCATAGACACATTAGTCAAAACTCCATCCCATCAAAATTACTAAAAAAATTACCCAAATATAGGCACGAATAAATATTAATAATCATTATCTGTTATTTTTTGACACTAGAAGTAAATAATATAAGTATATACCAAAAACATATATAAATTATTTATAAAATGACGAACATAAAAAATCAATGAAGGTGCTTACAGATATGTTCAACTCTTTCTGGAATGCTAATCTGTTGAGGTTCTGTGT
>NW_022693316.1:175037-178496 GCF_011630105.1 Anneissia japonica | reverse complement strand
CCTTATAAATGTCCTTACTTTGGTTAGTCAGAAACACTTGGGCTTCCTTATCAGAAGGAACAGAATGCGCTTGTATGAATGTCTTAAATCTAGCCCAATAGTCAGTCCACAATTCAGTTGTAGGATCAAATGGTGTAAACTTGGGAGTCATGTTAGTAATAGGAGTAACGACCTGTTGCTGTTGAGACTGTGACTGTTTAAACGTAGTCATCAGTTATAGCATTTGATCTCCCTGGGTTTTAAGTTGCGAGCTTAGTAACTCGTTTTGTTCCGCCATCATGGCCAGTAATTGTGTTTGCGTGTCCGGAGCAGTCATCCTCGTGAATACGGTACGGTATAGCGTGCACGGTAACTATGTAGAATCAGGTAGGTAGCCTAAGTCCTGGGCTTAGCGAAAAATCTTTGAACAGTACTCACGTTAAATGATGAAAATAAACGTCCTCGTCGCCACTGTTATGTTCTTGGGAGGTTTTAGAACAATAAATAAATAACACACATAGGTTTTAAACAGCGTGAGTTACTTTAATTCCGGAACTCAAACAACACAAACAAAAACACAGCAAACTTTCTGTATTGTAAGATGGTCGTCAACGACGATGCACCGATAGGTGGCGCACTAACAGTTAACTTAATTCTCAGTGCACAACAGAAACGTAAGCGAAAATTGAAAATGGAATATGTATTTCGGTATTTATTGACCATGCACTTATAAAATTGTTGCAAGTTTCGATGAATATGGCCTCACAACGGACTTGATATTTCATTAAGTTTGAGTCGTTCTAATTATAATCTCGGCTAATAAACGGTTGGAAAAAAAGGGCACTTACCTACTGTATAATGCATAGGGCTAGGTCCATACGATGTTATCATTTGTACTGTAGTTTTTTTTTTGTTTTTTCTTTTTAATAGTAAGCCTAGTAATAAGGGCGCCGCCCCAAATTTCTTTCAAATTTGAATGGACACTGATATTTTATTTTTAGAGTAAGCCTATGCCTTATAATTATTTTTGAACTTCTGTTTACTTATTGGAAAGTTGAACATAATTTTAAACTGTTATACATGAGCTATGATATTCAGTTGCTTCAAATCCAAAACAATGACTTGATAGTTGAACCAAAATAAGATCGGCATCTCTCTGATGTTTTACCGTGCTAATTATCGGGTCCAGCAAAGACAAAATGTGAATCTGGGTTGTTGTGGTACTGTAGCCAATGAGCATTACAATTCACTGTCCACTGAAAATGATATAGCCAATGCCAGAACAGAGTGAGATAAGCTATTCAATTGTGCGCTGGTACTAGACAATTTTCTTTTAATTAATGCTTTTCTTTTTTTCTTCAATTTATTTTTCATTTTTTAAATTTGTTTGAACTTTGGCGTTTGTATTTTTAAAATGTTTAATTAAGTAAGGCAGGTGTAATTAAGACATGTATTTGTACTTTTTGTTAATCTCTTCAGATTGTCATGTTTTTTTCCCTTTTTTTTTCGTTTTTTTTCTTGGACGCACCTTTATGTACATACTGTGCCATTGTTGCAAAGTGTCGCTTCCAAATAAAGAATACAATATAAATGTTTGTCCAATCAGTATGCAATAGGCCTACATGACACGATGGTCCCGAATGAGATTTTTAAGCACTAAATTTCATTTTTAGGAAGGATTGAATAATTTAATTCTTAACCTATAATTCTATCGCATTTACTTATCTTATAAGCATTTTCTAATGTTAGAAGTATATTTCGCTGGTTAACTTATTTTTTATTTCATTTAATGAGATTTTCATTCACTGGCATTCCTAGGCTTTGCATAAATTTGTTGTTTATTAAAAAAGAAGACTTTGATCTACTTTATGTAAGACACACCTCATCTTAATTACCTCATTTTGATTGGCTAGCTTTTTGTTTGGCGAGATTTTCTCATCAGTATTCTTGATAAAGATAAAATAGATTGAAACGTTAAATATCAAAATTTCTCTCTCTCCGAGTTTCCCGTCTTTGTTTTATTTAAGACTATTAGTAGAACCCCTGGTTTAAGAATGACGGTGTAATGAGAAAGGCGCGAGCTGATGGGTAAAGCCGCAAAAATTGCGAATTTCGCGGGTTAATTTTTAATGAGCAAACCCGGCAGCAAACAGATAATCGCAATCGCAAGGACAATATTCAACTTGACGCTAGGAGCGTGTAACAACGTTAGCGCAGGAATTTTAGCTTGAGGTTTGAAAAGTCAACTTGGCGTAAGAATCGTTACTGGCTTGTTTTGTCTGCGGCCCAACACGATCAAGACGCGGTTGATTTTGCCCAACTGCTCGTAACAGCCGTAAAAATCGTATGAATCGTAAGAAATTCTGACTTTTACGTCGACAGGAAACCAGGCTTAACAGACAGAAATCAGCGGTGAATAGGCCTACATAACCTCATTTGGCGGAGCTAATAAACAGAATGGAAACCACTGGGCCAAACCGCTTTCCCCTCGTGATCATGATCATCCTGCCGTTGCCAATGATTATGATGATGAAAATGATACAGATGCTGATAATATTTTGATACCATTACACTGAAACTAATCAGAAAACACCGGCTGATGATACTACATCAGTGACGACAGTGTTATGATATGGTTGATCTAATTGTTGTTAATTTATTCAATAAAAATGTCTAAAAAGAGTGCACAGAGAAATATTTTTGCAAGAACCAAAAAAATAAATAAATAAATAAAAATCAGGTCATGAGAGTACCGTACTTAATAAATATTAAACGAAAGAACGACGAAACAAAAGTTTGATAAACAACAATAGGCCTAAATACTAACAAATTGCATTAAAGGTTTTAAGGTTATTAATGTTCCTAAATACCCGTACGAAAATGTCCTATAGGAATCCTACAGGATCCTATAGGATTTTAAAAGTGTTCTAAAGGTTTGCATATTATCCTATAAAACTAAATCGAGTCCTCGAAAACTATCTAAATCCTATAGGACACCAAAAATCTGGTTATATGTGCATATACATTAAGGTTAAGGATCAATATATAATATACATACTAATAATAACATAGTGTTAAGTATACATGTGAATCGTATAGGATTCTTATAGGTTTATTATTAGAATCTTTTAGGAATCCTATACGTTTATTATTAAAATCTTATAGGAATACTATAGGTTTATTATTAGAATCGTATAGGAATCCTATAGGTATGTTATAGAATCTTATAGGAACCCTATTAGTATATCATTAGAATCTTATAGAAATCCTATAGGTATATTATTAGAATCTTATTGGAATTCTATTGGTATGTATATCATTAGAATCTTTATATGAATCCTATTGGTATATCATTAGAATCTTATAGGAACCCTATAGGTTTATTATTAGAATCTTATAGGAATCCTATTGGTATATCATTAGAATCTTATAGGAATCCTATAGGTTTATTATTAAAATCATATAGGAATCCTATAGGTT
>NW_022693316.1:169462-174932 GCF_011630105.1 Anneissia japonica | reverse complement strand
CTTATAGGAATCCTATAGATGTATTAATAAAATCTTATAGGAATCCTATTGGTTGATTATTAGAATCTTATAAGAATCCTATAGGTATATTATTGAAATCTTATAAAAATCCTCTAGGTAAATTGTTAGAATCTTATAGGAATTATATAGGTATATTATTAGAATCTTATAGGAATCCTATTGGTATATCATTAGAATCTTATAGGAATCCTATAGGTTTATTATTAAAATCTTTTAAGAATCCTATAGGTTTATTATTAAAATTGTATAGGAATGCTATAGGTTTATTATTAAAATCTTATAGGAATCCTATAGGTATATTATTAGACTCTTATAAGAATCCTAAAGGTTTATTATTAAAATCTTATAGGAATCCTATAGATGTATTAATAAAATCTTATAGGAATCCTATTGGTTTATTATTAGAATCTTATAAGAATCCTATAGGTATATTATTGAAATCTTATAGAAATCCTATAGGTATATTATTAAAATCTTATAGGGATCTTATAGGTATATTATTAGAATCTTATAGAATATTATTAGAATCAAAAAAGAATAATCTTATAGGAATCCTATAGGTATCATTATAAATCTTTAAACCTTAGGTTTATTATTAAAATCTTATAGGAATCCTATACCATAGTTATATTATTAGAAGGAAAATTAGAAAAAAAAAATTAAGACTTTAAAAATTAACTTAGGCCTAGTTTCCTATCTAAAATTGTAACAGTTTCCAGGGAATCTTTCCCTTCACCGTGACCGTCGAAGGGTTCTGGACAGCTCTCGTAGCCCTGTCCTCTTTTGCTTCTGTTACAGAGGTGGCATCAGTGGAGACGGAAGTGGGGGGGGGGTGGTGTTTTGGGCTCTTGGATAAAAACAATGTTTGTCGGAGAGAAAAATATATATGTAGGCCTACCCATACAAAAAAAGTCTATAGAATTCTATTAAAAAAACACTATAGAATGTCTATAATATAATGTTTACAAAATCTATATAAAATTCTATAGAAACCATACAGAAGCCCACTATAAAAAGTCTATTAAAACTCTATAAAAATCTATTAAAAATATATAAAAACACTAAAAAAACTATAAAAAATATATTAAAACTCTATTAAAAACTATTAAAACTCTATAAAAAGTATTAAAAACTATGAAAATTCTATTCTCTATAGAAAGTCTATGAACATTTTATTTAAAAAACCCTTTAAAAACTATAGAAAATCTATAAACAATTTTATAAAAACCATTTATAAATCTATGAAAATTCTATTCTCTATAGAAAGTCTATGAACATTTTATTTAAAAAACCCTTTAAAAACTATAGAAAATCTATAAACAATTTTATAAAAACCATTTATAAATCTATAACTTAAAACCCCTATAGAAATTTAAACATTTTAAAAACAAAATATCAATACATTCATGTCGAAGGAAAATACAACATTTAAAATGTGGGTAGAAAATTTTAAGATACATTTTCAATAAACGGCAAAATCTGCTTAATTATTATGATTTAAAATTTTAAAACAATTAGAGCATTATTCATATTCAAACTGACAGTTCTTGTTTATTTTGCCCTGCCCCTCAATTTTTATTTTGACCTAGTGTATGTATTTTTATGATCTTTCATGACTCACTTTTTTTTCAAAAAAAGGGTTTCAAAATGCACAGGACAACTGCATGTATCACTTTGCTCTGATTTAAAGAATTGTTTTGTTATATCTTTCAGCATGTGAAAATCTGAAGCCATCATGATTCAATATTTCAAACCTAGTTTGGTCACTCTGCAGAATTCACAATGACATCTTTCAGCAAGATTTCCAATTTGCTTTGCTACCATTGGACAAGAAAAAGGACGGATATAGACAGCTCATACAGAAAATTGCTGGTTTATACACAACTGTAACGCAACAGTTTTTTATACAGGGTTTTGTATAGTAAACGCTAGTTGAGGCTTTAATATAAATTACAGAAAAAAAACTGATTTGAAGACTGTAAAGCATTTAGGTACCGCTGGAATTTGAAGTACTGTATGTGCATCAGTAAGGCTTAAGACGAACAATATTATGTGAAGGGGTATGCAAGTCATCGAGACCATAGGGATTAATATCCCTACCATAGTTGCATAGTTGATGTTTTTAATTAAAGAAATGAAGCCATTATTATTTTTCCATCCAGTAGCCACTCCAGCTCGAAATCAAATGCATCAATCATTCAATACTGCTTGTGCATGCAAACAATATTGTGGCAGTGGAGCCAATGGATGTCAACAACCAGCTAACCCATCAATAACAATTTACTAAGCAACCATTGCTTGCATTAACAAACAGTATATACTGTACTGTATTTGCAAAAATAAGAAATTTATATGAATATGTTATAAATCATTATCTATAGCTTTCTTATAAGAATAACAACTAAAGCATTCACAGAGGATTCCTGCAAGACACCTATACGATTCCTTTAGGAAATCTATATCAACATGTCTTTCTATATAGACTATTTCTATACACATTGTAAAACCTGTCTCTTATACACATCATATAGGATTCTTATACGATATCTATAGGGACCCTGTATTATTCATATAAGACTTCTATAAGATTCCTTTAGGAAATCTATAGGACTTCTTTAAGATATCTTTAGAATTACTAAAAGAGTTCTATAGAATTCTTATAAGAAGCCTATATGATCCCAGAAAGAAATCTGTAAAATTCCTATAAAATATCTATAAGATTTCCTAAAAATATCTACAGGATTCCTATATAATTCATATAAGACTCCTATAAGATTTCTATAAGGTATTTATAACCTTCCTATATCATTCATATAAGACTCCTATAAGATTCCAATAAGATATCTATAAGATTCCTATAGATTTCATATAAGAAACCCATAGGATTCCTATAAGATACCTATATAATTCATATAAGATTCCTATAAGGTTCCTTTCTATAAGATTCCTTTAGGCATTCTATAGGATTCCTATAGGATAACTATAAGATTCCTATTTGTTTCATTTAAAAATCTTGCAGTTTTCCTATAAGATTTCATTAAGAATCTTATAGGAAACATATTAAAATTCCTATAGGATACTTATACGACTCCTATATGATTCCTATAGGATTCCTAAAGGATATCTATCGAAATAATCCTATAGGATCCTATAGATGTGACGAAAAATCTATAAGATTCCTATATAATTTTCTCTTATAGGATCCTAAAGGACATTTTTGTAAGGGTACGCGTAAGAATATACTTAAAAATATGAGTCATTAAATACTCCCTGAACACTATGATATATGAGAGTTAACACCTCTTGTATTTAGTCTTACAAATGTTTGTACATCTTTTATCAGTTATCAGATTAATGAAAAAGACTTACGAGCACACTTAAATGACATCATTACAAAGCTGCAATTTCACCTAGCAGTGAGTTGATAAAGATCTCTGTTAGAGAACGAAACGTCCTAGATAAGTACTCCGTCTCTTTCTTTCTTAAAAAAAAAATCCTCTTCTTCGACAGGTATACCTTCAGGATAGTAATGCTTTAATGCTTTTTCGCTTCTTATTATGGTAGGACACGACGGAGCCATTGCAAATTTAAGTAGATACTTCAGAGCTGCATAACAAAGTTCAGTGTCTTATGCTTTATCACTCTTTCGCGATCTCTCTAAAGGATCCTCCCATATTTCGATAGGACGCCCGGTTTGGGTTGTTCCGAAGTCTCATGTGGATTTTCTGCTGGTGTGAAAGGAATACCTTCCTCTGTCCTGTGTCAAAACATTAATAACCTAATCCGAAAATGTAATGCTGTTGTCAAGCCACGAGTTATTTTTTTAGAAACCCAGCAAACACAAAGTGTCACAAAATAGCGTTCACACAACATTGTAAGAATGTGCAAATGTTATGACGTCGTGAAATTATGTTCATTACTTGTTTATGGTTCTACAAAATTAGCCAACTGTTACGTTATTGTTACGTTCTTATAACGTAATATTGTTTGCTGGGAAGGTCGTTACTTGTCACGTACTTGAAGCTCATCTCTCCTTAAGTTGAAACAAGAAGCTTTTCGGTGTCTTGGATATCTCTGAATAAAGTTCAAACAATTGACGCCTAGATAATAATTTGTAAATATCATCTTCATCATACGATTTGGATTATTAAACTGCATAAAATTTATTAAAGTTATTCTACACAACAACAAAATATTTGCAGATTTGCAACTGTTAAATCACGAGCATCCAATGCAGTTTGTCAATTTTTTGAGAATGTTTTCTCCACGCGTTGCATGAACTTGTTGAGTACATCCCCATTGATTGCGGTTTACTCTAATTAAATTGCGTCTCAATTGTACGGAAAACAAGATTAATAAAAGTGCGTCTAGCTCGCAAAGTAACAGAAAGTGCAGCAGTAAATTTGGTACCTTCATAAACCTAAGACTATACTGAAGATGGTGATGTAAAAAGCATGAATCTAAACTTCCAAATAGATTTTAAAATATTTTTTTCAGTGGTTTAAACAACGATTTATTATTGATGCTAAAAAATATTTTGTTCTCCAATTATATACATGAAACGTGTATATTTTAAAATAATTCGGAATTTTCTGTAAGAAAAAAAAAGTGTATAGCATTTAAAATAGTTATAGAGAAATTTCCGACTTTTTTTTGAAAAATACCAGCCTTAAAATTCGTTTAATTGTAAAATATGTTCAGTATAGATTCACCAGGGTATACCCTTCTTCAATCATGTGAATAAAAATGTGTAAAAGCTATAGTCACCAAAAATGGTAACACCCTAAAGCAACTCTCACACTATCACGACCTACATGCACTGCGATCAGTATACGACCGACACTGACCAGTGTGAGAGCTGCTATGAGTAACTTGCTCGTGTAGAAGAGAGGGTCGTCGATGGTCGCGGAGTTTTCAACATGTTGAATAAAATATAGTGGTCGGTACTGGTCGCCAGGTCCTACTTCCGGTCAGATACGACCGTAGGTTGGTACGGTCGCATTGTTAGGTCGCGATAATGTGAGACAGGCTTAAATCCAATCTAAGATAAGATAAAGCAGTGCGTAGAACACGAAGAACGTCTGAACACAACTACGCACTGTTAATTTAAAGGAGTCAATTTAACTCCAAAAGTGGAGTTAATAAAAAAGGTACAGAACGACTCCTTTTCTGGAGTAATATTTACTCTTGTATTTTTACTCCCCAAAGGGAGTAATATTAACTCCAAAAAGGGGATGGGAATCACCCTCTTTTTGTACTTATTTTTAAATTTAACTCAATTTTTGGGGTTAAATTGACTCCTTGGAAATAATTTCAATAGACCACAAATCAATAAAGACCACACAAAAATCATTCCTTTATTTTTTTTCACAAAATACATTATTCTCTTATCTTTACACGTATAAACCATGCCTATAATGGCAGATTAGCGAGAGAATTACCCCTTAAA
>NW_022693316.1:157151-169203 GCF_011630105.1 Anneissia japonica | reverse complement strand
GTCAAACATATACATTCCGGCACACTCAGCCATTTGAAGACATATAATTGTATAATAACGTATCAAGTCAACTGCACCCCAAATCTACAAGATAATAATAGGAAATGTGTAAGGGCTGAAACACAGTAACGTAGAGTTATATCTTGTGATCAACAGGTCAAATTGCGCATGTAGAAGTTAAAATGTAATATATAATAAGAAGTATAATGAAATTCCAAAACACACAAACTATACTAACAAAAGATTAAATCGATTCTACATGTTTTATATGTATTAAATAGAAAATTAATCTTTATAAAATAATAAAAACAACAATATAATGCGCCGATCATAGAAATGATAAAAGGGGCAGTTAACCCTCAGAGGTTGGTATTTATACATAGGTTAAAGTAACTTTGTTATAAAATTGATGTTTTCAATGAAGAAACCATTAAGGAGCGTAACCGGAGCAAGCAAAATGTTTCGACAACCGTTCAAGAGCAGAAGGATCAATGTCGAAAGGCAGGCTCCAGATAACTATAAAAAGCTAAAAATCTAATGCATATACTAGAGTGCAGTCACTCCAAAGTGTATACCTCCGCCATGCATTCATGCGACGGGTGATTTCATTATATTTATGCTAAAAGGACTAAGTTTTCAAGAAATTTTTCGATTTTTTGAGACCTTGTCCAACGCATATACCCCACTGGAATTCTTTGTAACTTAGATTCAGATTCACATTGTCCTCTGACCTTTTGACTCCTAAATTTAATCCACTCTTCTGTAATTGTGCAAACAAGAGATAAATAAAAACCTCCTTGACAGCGGTAATTGTGAGTGCTAACTGCTAACTAGACAATGGGCACATTTTTAGAGTTAATTCATCTAGTGAAGCAAGATTTTTTCAACTGTAACTGGACAATTGAATGTTGAGTAAAGCTAATCATATAAAACCTAGAGGTTCTATTTTTTGTAATATCGCAAACACGCATAGCGTAGGTTGGGCTTAATTTACTAATCCACTCCGTTATCATCAACATCCTTTTTATGGGTATGGTGTATTGCTAACTAGACAATGGGCACCGTTCTGCTGTAATTCATCTCAAAGCAAGATCTTTTAACCTTAATTGGACATTCCTGATGATGACATAATTAATTTCGAAATATTGAATCCCAACACGATGGCGTGTATTTCAATACTTGGAGTATGTATTATACTTTCTTGGACAGTTGAAAGTACTGATAGTGGGTAGTTGCTAAATAACCATTTCAGCCGTGGGTGCGTGGCTTATTATGGTGACGTCATGCATAATTTTAGCTGTACAACGCCTTCATTCCTTATCTCCTCGAGAAAGAGTGCTTCCTCGTAAATCACACGGCATAGCAAATACAGTATAACCAATGCAAGAAAAAATCATATTTGTCACTGTGTGGGGTTTTTTTTCTTCAAAATTTAGTATCCTTAAAATATTGCAAATGGGCCTGCACAAAGTGAAATAATACATATATAGACCCCTTTCAATGTTTATATTGGCCTGGCCTATGTAACCATTAAAAAATTTAGTTGCAAAACACTTACCAAAGCTGCCGAAAGTACAAGGTTTTCATTAGAAATTGGTAATCCCATGTATTGGTTGACGAATATCATCATTGGACCAATAAAAACGGTATCGACAAAATCTACAGGACTTTTCGACATTTGTGCCACCTACAAAAACAGTTTGAAATTGACACTAAATTTTCTAAACCAAAAAGGTTTATTTGGAATCTAATATATAAAGAAACCCACAATTATTCTTATTTCCATTACTATGACCTTAAGGACAATAATTCCAACTTACTATCAATTTGTTAGTTATTTTTGCAGAAACCATGCCGAATGTAAGAATAAATAAACAACAGTTATTTTGAAATAATTGCGTTGGTGATCTCTGCATAACCACTGTAGCAAGAACCAGAAAAATAACGAGATGAACAACAGGGGATATAACACTTGTGCCCTGAAAAAAAAATGTTGAATAGAAAGTTTAAGAACAAAATATTTAATAAAGTTATATCAATAATAGTCAGTAAATCTATGTATTTTTTCTTCGTTGCTTACTTTTTGTAATGATATTGATGACAAAAGACTATTACTGATAGTTATGACCATGACTTTGTTTTATTTTTATAAAAATCACCTGAAAGAAACTTCTAGGTAAGGGATTTATAACTTAATTACTATATTATATGCCATAAAATGCTTGCACATAGATCTGAAACATAAGCTTGTATTGAGCCACTTCACAGCCTGTTTATAATGCAGGTTAGTGTATCTAGCCACTCCTGTTCAATAACCAAAATGGAGACAGCTAAGCCAAACCGCCTTCCACTCGCAATCATCATGGTCGTTATGCCGATGCCAATGACGTTGAAGATGACGAAGAAAGAAACGATGATATGATTATGATACTGATAATGATGATTTTCCACCTCCACTGTCAGTCATCAGAAAACACCATCTGATAAATTCAATCAGTGAAGACAACTAAGAGTTGTAGAAAAGGTTGAGTAATTTGGATAATTTATTATTAACAAATTTTGATATTAATTATTGAAAAACAAACGAATTTGTTAACCACAACATTATTACATGTATACACATTTTTTTTTTTATTTCTCGTGGCATTGCGGCCAAATTGCGTGTGATTTACAATCATACAAAACAAAACAAGGAACACCAGGATTAGAATTACTTAAAAAGATAAAGAAAGTAACAGAAAATGCGGAGTTCAGGACATACTGTATTATAACATTTATTTTTTTTATATTTATTATAGGGGCGGGGCACTGTCGTAAATCAAATAAGAAGATTATGAATTGAGGAGGTCAATGTAAAAAGGGATGGGGCTACTAGCAACACGCTTGGTCTTTCTTTTAAACTGTAAAATATGATTAAATTCCTGCGCATTCTTCCATGGCGCTCATATCTAGATGGCAGTACAAGATAAGGGGTAGCCTTCTTGGTGCCTTGCATGCATGATCGACCACAAAGCCTATGCTACAGTGTGGCGATTGCAAAAAAAAATAGACAATTGAAACAAATATATAAAAATATTAATAAGAAAATTTTATGTCATTTGATAGTAAATATATGTTAATCAACATGTGTTTGAAATTTATAACAAAATTCCTAAAGAAATTGATTCTCAATATGCTGTAATTAATTATTATATTACATGCAGTTTTTGCTTGACCAAAATTGCATAGCGCCTTGCTAGGCGTACAACATCGCGTTTGATGATCGGCTCATAAAATAGTAGGCGACAGGGCCTAGACCTTTTTCACTGGACAACTTAGAAATTCGTATAGTAAATGGGTGTTTGTGGCACGCCTCAGCTAGGGTCCCAGTCCGATGGTATCTCCAAAATAACTAGTAGTATATAATAAGAGAAATCCGTAAGTCATACTATACGGTAACTGAAAAAGTACTACGCTACTTTTATAGCTAGGCCTAGTAGGCCTAGTGTACTACCTACTGTACCTACGTACTGTACTGCATAGGCCTATTTTAATACACTATTTAGATAGGCTCTTCTTTTCCCATCTTGTGGCAGAGGTCGAAACAATATTCACCAGTGCTCTTTAAGTTACAATTAGGGCCTATTGTGTGTAGTTTACAGGTCGCAGACCATCACCAATCGAAAATGGCACAGCAAGGAATACAGCAGATTATTGAATCCAGTGATGGAGCCTGGGCAGAGCACGTCTCTTATACACGGGAAGACGAATAAATTTTATCGGGGAATAAACAAATAAAAAATAAATGACATGTAATGTTCGTTTCGCCACCAGTTGTTTTCATTGAACTATTTGTGTTTTCATAATAATAATAATAATAATAATAATAATAATAATAATAATAATAATAATAGTGACATAGAGACTAATCGAAAATAATTTGCGTTATGTTATGACAAATGCTCGTTCGGATAGCCTCATGATGCTTGGAATACATCGCGATAGGGGAAGCAACCTCGACCTTGACAGCGTGGTTGTCAGATTTTGTGCAAAATTTAAAAATGTAGGATTTCACTTTGAAGAAAGACGATTTAAAAAAAAAATAGCCTAGATGTTTACATTGCATACTCTTTGTTTCTTGTTTTGTTCAAAATGTTTTGGTTTTGGAAGCTCATTTCGACATTAGAAAACATAGCCTACATGAAGTTATATTATAGTAGCTCGATGCCTATTAAATAAGTAATAGAAATTCGCCATAATTCGTCAAATATCCGTGGCTTCTAGGGGTTGAAGCCCCTCCCCTCTGGCCCCCAGCCAAGTGAGGCTCGATTCACTCCACTAGCCCCCACCCCCGTCGGGGCCTTTAGCCCCTCCGTCAGGCAGATCCTGGCTCCATCACTGATTGAATCTGCTGTACTGCAAATCTCAAATCAATTAAGAGAACCCCAAAGTTGATGAACCTCGGTATTATGCCTATCACCAGCAGCTGATCTGGACATTTCCCCGGACCCGGACACGACAGACCCAAATCGGCGTTCACTTTGGGGTTCTCTTAATTGATTTGAGATTTGCAGTACAGCACATTCAATAATCTGCTGTATCCTTTGCTGTGCCATTTTCGATTGGTAATGGTCTGCGACCTGCAGACCACACACAATAGGCCCTAATTGTAACTTAAAGAGCACTGGTGAATATTTATTACTTCGTAATTTGCATAACGAATTATTTATAAACCATGACTTCCTACGATGTCATTATTTATATAATGACACTCGACCTCAAAGGTTATTTATATATAATTGGCAGTAAGAAACCATTATTTAGATATAATGGCCTTGGCACGATAACCCGTGTGCATTATATACATATAATGGTTTTGCGACAGCTATTATTTATATATAATGAAATGTAAAAGCAGTTATTTATATATAATGAGTTTGAAATCAATTCATTATTTATATGTAATGAAATCAGTGAACTTATTATATATAAATAATTGTAAGTTACTTTTCATTATTTATATATAATGATTTGTTACCTTTTCATTATTTATACATAATGGAATAAGTGAACTTATTATATATAAATAATTGTAAGTTACTTTTCATTATTTATATATCATGGTGTGTTGCCCTTTCCTTATTTATATATAATGAAACCAGTAATCTTATTATATATAAATAATGTTTGATTTCCCTTTCATTTTTTATATAATGAAATCAGTACACTAATTATATATAAATAATGAAAACGTTAACGCAATTATTTACATATAATCTTTTAGACGTAAATGCATTATATATATATATATATATATATATAATATATATAATAATAATCTATTCAATTATATGTTAAATAATGAATGACTGTATATATAAATAATTGTGTTAAATAATAATTTACACTTGGCACCGCATAGATAGAGTGCGGCCAGTAGTCACGTGACCTGAACCGCTCATGTGGCAACTCTATCTATATAGGAACTCTACGCAGTTCTAATAGATATTGGGCTTATTCGACTAGTTCATTTCGTTGAGTACGAATTTTCGTTGAGTATTATTTTCATTCTACTGGTTCGTTAAATAGACTTGTTGACAACGAAAATTAACGTAAACCAGAGTGCGTTAATCAGCGCTAAAGTTATCCACGTGACCAAAACAAACATGACCGATTGGTGAGTTTATAAACAACATTTGCGTTAATATAACTTAGATTAAATTTCATAAAACATAACAGTATAATATTTGGCATAATAATGTCAAAAACCACTCACAGCTACAGTTGATCCTCTACTAAAGATGATTTCAAATGATCTGTGAAGAGCAACTAATGCCACAACAGTAGAAACTACTAGCAGATAGAAGTTTATTCTATGTCCATATATCTGAAAAAAATACAAAAAAAAAAAAAAAAATTAGCGACAAAAAATAAAAAAATTAAAAGTTGATAACTTATTTCATCTTTTCATTTGATTATGAATATTTTAGGATTTCTAGATTTTTTTTGGCAGGCAATATTATATTTTTAGGCAATTATTTTACATAGGCTTATAGATGGCCTACAGGCGCTGACTGTAAAGGTGTAACATATTGGACTAATAGAAAATAATTATCATCATCTTATTTGCGTAATAATTATCACCATATTTGATTTTTTTGTATAGGCCTTGTAGTAGTTTGGTCGTTTTATTTATGTACCGAAAAGAATTTCTTCTTTTGTGTCAGTAGATGTGGACTAAGTCTCGAGCTTCTTTAACATGGGGAAAACTCGTTGTGTTAGTAAGATTCCCCTTTGCAGTCAAATTCCTAAAATTTACTGTTGAATTATACTGTAATGCTTTTTTTATTTGGCTGGAAAGAGGTCCCTTTAGTAAAAATGTCTAATTTTTCCCACCAAGAAGGATGAAAAAGTAGTTTTTCTTATCCGAAAGAGGACACCACTTGTACGCACTCGATTAAAGACATTCTGGTAGCCTATAACGACCGTGCTATACGATTTGTTTATAAAGGAAATAAAGGATAATCTTACTTCATAGGACCATATTCCTGGACCTATTAAAGCGGTAATAAAATGAGTGACTGCAATAGCTCCTTGCGATTCAACAGCATCAAACCTAGTCAGAAGAAGAGATATAGTTAAAACATTTCGATAGTCCTAATTTAATTATAATGGAGTGATTTTAATTTTTGTTTTTGTGATATGCATCTATAGAACATAGATAAATACAAATTGTTATGTAGTCGGTATTGTTAAGAACATTTATTTTCGTTTTATTTAAATGTCAAATGAACTGCCATTTACTTTCCGAAGTGTAGTGTCCCAGAAACATACGTTTGCCAATGAGCAGTATAGAAGACTCCAAGTCCAACAAAACACATAAAGAAACACTCGCTTGGATGAACACCAAGCTGTAGAGTTATTGAAGCACCTATAGCTATAAAGACTATAACGAGAAACAAATTTATAACGACTATAACGAGAAAAAAAAACAATGCTGATAAAAGTTTGAAAAACTAAAATAAATAAAACAAACATATAGGCCTATATTAGATAATAATTATATTATATATATTGCGATATTAACTTAGTATTATCATATTATTGTAATTAGACTAGTGGCATACTGGATTGGTGAATTATTTGGTGTAAACACCAAGGACAATCCACGAAAGTCTGAAGTTCAGACTTATTTCCACTGGGGTCCGCTTGATCTGAATATCGAAAATAGGCAACGGACCTAGACCTAGTTTGTTATCGTAGTTTTAATGTATTATGTATTGAGAAGAATTTATTTAAATTAAATAGTTTATTAATCAAAATAGATTGATTAATTGACTGATTAATTGATTGAAGTGGTTTGATTGACTGACTGATTGTTTTATTAATATGTTGTATAAATTGTATAAATTTATAATAACAATTAACTGATTGATCCGTCTGTCGGTCGGTTGATTGATAATATTCATGGAGGTATATGCATACCTGCAGAAATTGCATCGCAGCCATGATCAAAGTATTCATCGAGTATGCCATCAGTTTTGGTTCGTCTTGCTTGCTTCCCGTCCAAGATATCCATAGTTTGGTACATGGAAAGACAAATACCGCAACAGAAGTATGCCCAACGTGGCGCCTGCATAAGTATAATACCGGTAACAAATTGATAGGAATATGCACTGGGTTCTTTAAAGTACGTCAGATGACTTTATCCACTTCCAGAATCATAGGCGAGCGTAGCTCTCAATTAAAAACATATCAATTGCGCAAAGTAAATAATAAGATAAAAACGCTATTAAAGTTTTTAAAATTTGAGATTCTTTAATAGAAATGAATAAATATTTCCAAAGAACAAACCACGTGACTATGTTTTACTTTTGTTTTTTTTTTTTTAAAGAAGATCGACAGAGCATTGTTTTTCATGCTTTTATTAACAGCCTGTGCTGGAAATCTGGATTGAATTGGATTGGATATGGGGTGTCAAATTCTGGCCGGCGGACTGGAAACAGTCCGGACGGCGTGCAAGCACTATGGGTTTGCCTTGTTTGGCAGATGGATTGAAGAAGTCAAATGCAGATTATTTTCTGGCTGTATATCTCACAATTTAATGTCCCAATTTTATTTTAAAAATAATAATAATAATAATAATAATAATAATAATAATAGTAATAATAATAATAATAATAATAATAACAATAATAAATAATAATAATAATAATAATAATAATAATAATAATAATAATAATAATAATAAAAACAAAAATAATGAAAACAAAAACTAATAGAAACAAAATTGAAACAAGAGCGAGGTTCGAGCCTCATACATTCGATCAACTTTATACATAAGATGTGCACCTTTTGGTCACTCATATATTATACAACAGCCAGCGGATCGGGTAAATCGATTATATACATAGATATGGCGCAACAGTGCGAGGGCTTGTAATCTCAAATTATCTTGTCCATAAATTATAGGACTATGATTTTTTCCGTTTTAGTCCGCTATCTAAATAGAAGCATTGAAAATATGGAAAGGGATGTAAAATAAAATAGCAACGACCCATCGATATCAGGTGATTTGTTGATTTTAAGAGAATTGTGTATAGTTATTGTGGTGGCCACTTCAGTTGAAAGGAATAAAAGAGGGCTTAATACTATAGAGATCCACTCATGGGGAACACCACAAGCGATCAAGCGAAACTTAGAATTAGATCTGGAGGCACACTGAGTACAATTTGTAAGGTAACTTTGAAAAAACTGAGGCCGGGAGCTTGTAAGGTCATTGTGCCAAAGGCTATATTTATTGTGTCCAAGGCTTTATTGTCTGTTCTCAAATGCTTCAAGAATTGTTTTTGGTAAGATCAATTCATTCATTGGAGACTACAGTACTGTAAAGCTGATTGACTTTGATAATGCATAACGCCTGTAAACATCAGGCACCAAATTTGTTGTTTCCTAAATCCACATTGTCTACTATAAAATATATTTCTGATGGTGGTAAACTTGCGAGAGTGTTTCGTATATATTTTTTCAAGGGCCTTTGAGAATTTTGACACAATTTATATAGGGCGATAATCAGATATATCGGATTGGATAAAAGATTTTAAAATAGGTTAAAAACGAACTAGTCATTCTATTAGGGAAGACCCTTTGAAATAGTAAGATATCAAATATGGCGTCAGGGATGGGAAATAAATTTAGCCATTGATACCTGGCGAATTGCAAATCACTCTTTTGTTTGCAATTTCAATTAAAGTAGGTATTTGTTTACGTATTATGTTGTTTTTTTTTCATCTGTAAGTTGATTGTATTTCAAGTTGACTTGATGTCATTATTTGCTGTATTTGAGAAACACATTTATGAAGTGGGTAGGCTTGGTATCCTGAAATATAACTTCTTGAGTCAAGAATTTACCCCCTAAAAATCAGTATAACCTGACATATTGTATACATAAGTTAAAGTGTTAAAATAACACAATACTAGAGATTGTTAAAGTACTTGACATTATTCGAAGAAAGTGAGTGCGTGTATAAGACCTACTTGAAAGCTCCGTGGCAGGCTTAGGCTTAATGCAATTTAATGCAACGTCCTGTTAGTTAGACATTGACCAGCCTTTTCATTCATTAATTGTATTCAAATTTAATATTTCTTTTAAAAAATGATGATAGGTGAACAACGATATACACAATCTTATGAATAATTTAAAGAATGGGATAGTACTTCTACGATCAAGATGCTAATGAATGAAATAGATAATTTTCAGAATAATTGCATTTTTATGATTATTAACGGCAATAAATACATTGTTGCACGAACTTTCAAGTGGTACATTGCTTCTTATATTATCAACTCCATAATTTGCCAATGGTTATAAATAGGACTGACGGTGGTGCGGGCCCGCGGCAGTGGTGGTGGTTTCAGAAATTGGCCGACTGAGGATCTACAAGCTGACAGTAGATTCCGAACCAAACAGGCCGTCTAGGGGCCTAGGGTTCAATACCACTATTGGTCGGGTTCCGTGAGAGAATAGAATTTGCCTTATCTTCAGGAGGAACTGCAATCACCATAACTTTGGTTGGATCGAAACATTATTATTTTTGTCCCACATGACGTCTATAAATGACCAGAAGTGGCATCTGACGCCCCGAGTCCATTTTCTGACGCCGGAGAAAACTCTCACCGAACCCTGCTGATGTTACCACTGGTGTGGACCGCATATATGTGAAACAACTCAAAATACGACAAAAAAAGTAAATAATTCGCTCACCTCTTCCTTTCCAGTAGGACAATATGACATCAATATAACTACGCTGGCAATGTTTAGTACGAGGCCGAACAATGTTATCGTATTCGGAGAAACCGAGAGGGGAACTTTTTCGATAAGCCAATTCCAAAACGGCTGCATTGCAGTTTCCAAGATAGGTTTTCCATGCGAGCTGTATTTACGGTTACTTAATCGCTTAAGTTGGCTCGAATCGAGAATTTCTGATGTTATAAAAGACATAATTATGCTAATTTGTTAACAAAAACAGAAAGTTTGTATAAATAAAAAAAATGACTAACAAAACTGCAAAAAGAGGTATAATTGTGGCGATACGTCCGTGCTAGACTTGCCACAAGTCTCTTATTTTTTTAAATATTATTTTCCTCATTCTGGACAGCGTCACCAACGAGAAAGTTAATTTAGAGACGGAATAAGCGACTTGTAAAACACTGAATACAGGCAACGGGATGCCAAAAGAATGACGTAATCTTATATTCCGTATTTGGATAAATGGGCGGACCGAAATAAAGAATTTCAACCAATCAAATATTCATATTTTTGGAGCCATGAAACTGAGTCACTCGCGTCGACTAGTTAGGCATGACTAAAAATAGTTCTCCCTAATAAAACGGGCCTAAAACCTTTAGAATAGAACCTGGTAAGACTGATTTTGGCAATGGCAAAAACAATTAAGCTTAGACTAGATGGCATAACATTACAACCTAACTTTCCAGGAGGATGGCTCAGACCCCTGGAGTCAGAAGTAGTAGGCCTAGCAGAGTAGTGTAGAGGCTTGACCTATTTTAAAGTTCTTAATATACATTTACAGAGGCCTACCTTTTTAACAATATTTTACCCTAAAAAGGCCTAAATCTGTGTAGCTGCTGGCGGTGAGCAAGGTTCTGTAAGTACAGCCTACTATGGTCATCAGTCCATGTCGTTCTCAGCAGGTCAAGACTATATACTAACTGTTTTAATTCAAGTAGTAGGCAGAAGGGAGCTGGTTAGAGCTTGTCCTAGTCGAGACATCCGCATCTTCAATTTTGAAAATTTACCAAGATATAATTAATATGCATGAAG
Source organism: Anneissia japonica (assembly GCF_011630105.1). Classification (NCBI taxonomy): domain Eukaryota; kingdom Metazoa; phylum Echinodermata; class Crinoidea; order Comatulida; family Comatulidae; genus Anneissia; species Anneissia japonica. The sequence goes on along the minus strand of NW_022693316.1, from coordinate 157,883 downwards.
TAAGTCAATCACGTGATGTAGAAAATCAGTCATGCATACGATATCCCATATCGAATTTGATGTGGGAAATTGCACGCATGAATCGTTTGCCCTGGCCCTAATTTGAAAAAAAAGAAATCGAGTATGGGACGCCAATTAAATTAGGTATGACGCGCGCTAAGAGCAATAAAGAGTGAATAACCCAAAAAGGGCCTGGAACCCAAGCTACGTCCGTGCGAGCAATGCTTTGCACACTGTTTATTATTATGTGTGGGTAGCGCCCTCTCCAGGGCGAGTTCCTTGGATACGGAAAGATGGACGATGTGATGAGTGCTCGTTCTGATGTTACATTGTTACTCATGATGATATGTTGGAACCCAATAAACTTGTTCGTAATGTTGGAAATGATAACCGAGTCCTCTCGTATTTTGAGTTAGTCCCCAAGTGTGTGCGATAGTTCGAGAGACACGCCACATATGGTGGAAGACCTGGTGTTCTCAATGATGGCAAACTCTCAATTTCGGCCTAGCGTATTTACCGGCAGAACGTCGGAGGATGTGCTGGAATGGGTGGACAGCTTCGAGCGTTATGCTGCTTTTGCATCGTGGAGTGAAGAAAAGAAATTGTGTGGATTTCTTTTCAAAATATGTAGAACTTATCTCAGTGGCAAATATTAAAGCAGTGACTGTTGCAACAGCCTTCTTGCATAACATTGTGTGTCGCCATGGCACCCCACGCTATTTACACTCTGAT
>NW_022693316.1:153759-156598 GCF_011630105.1 Anneissia japonica | reverse complement strand
AGATGTGTATAAGAGACCAACGTCGGGCCAACGGTAGTACCCAACCATCTTTTTAGTAGTTTGCCGACGTCGGGCCAGTAACAAATCGTGACGTTGTGCCAACGTCGGTAGTCAGACTGAATATTTACGACGGCTTACCAACGTTGGGACGACATCGGAAAATCGACAAATATATTCATACGTTGGGCCAACGTGAAATTCCAATATTGGATTGACGTTACCTCTCCGACCAAATTATGCAACCAAACACCAACGTCGTACCAACGTCAGATATCCGACCCCGACGCTTACCGACGCTTGCCAACGTTTACCAACGTTGGGCCAACGTCGCTTTGCTAGCTGGGTCAGCTCATGGATACAAAGAAGACTCAAACAACCTCCTACCCCCAATGTACCGGACAAACTGAACGGTGCATGTCTTTCATTTTAGCATCATTGTCAAAGCAACTCGAGGATTTTCACAATGAATGGGACAAATACCTGCCTTTTACACAATTTGTCCATAATACATCACCGTGTTTAGATAGCACTGAATCACCCCTGCATTTCTTGTATATGGAAGGTACTTGCAGACACCATTCGTGCATCAGCTTCCTGCTCTTGAGGATATTCCTAAATCTGCACAACAGTACATAGCGGATTTGTTATCACAGTTAGATGCTGCACGAAGAGCTGCAGAATTGACACTACAAGACGGTAAAGCAGCGATTGTCAAACAGACAGCAGCAGAAGTTCAGAATAACACTTTTCATGTTGGTGACACAGTGTATATGCACACTCCAGTCTTAAAATCTGGACAAACTAAGAAATTAGCCAAACCATGGCAAGGACCCTTTTATGTGGTTGAGAAACTGTCTAATGTACACGTTTGCCTTCGACACTTTGTATCAGCAGCAAGTACATGTTGTGCATCGTAGTATGCAATCTGGGCAACTACAAGACACTGATGTTACACAGACTGTTGGGGTAACACACACAAATGACACACAATTGGGTCATTCCATGTCAAATCAACCAGAGGTCCCCAGGTGACCCCCTCAGATTTTAATGAAATTTGGTCAGAATGATGATATGTTGCTCACATGGACACATGCAAAATATGAAAGTCATACTCCATGTCGTTTTTGATATATGGCCCTTTGAAATTTTCTGGTAATTTTACGCACTCGCGAATCGCGAAAAGTGACATTTTGAATAATTTCGGATTTCAGAATGCCATATTTCGGCCTACGGACAAGACAAAGAGCTCAAAGTTGGTATTCTGACTTACTTTTTGCCAAAAAAAAGATTTAAAGTATCATCTTTAGATTTCAAGTTATGATTGCCTAAAGTAGGGTCCAGAATGAGCGATTAAGTTTTTTTTTCAAATTTTGGGGTGACCCTGAATGAAAACTAGGGGTAACATGGGCTCCATTCTACTTGAATATAATCTATGGTCACAGGACTACATCCAGAAGTAATAACAATCCCATTAAAGCTTTAAATCAAAATGGGCCTCAACCAGAAAAATCCTTTAAATGGCTCGACGTTCGTGACCCCGGATGACCCCGCGATCAGTTGAAATAATTTTTGAAACTCTAACCTGTCGAAGATAGGTATCATAGTAATATGTACACAAAATTTCAGCTTTACTACTCAACTCCTTCAAAGTAATGTGACAGGGTTTAAATGTGGCATTTCTGCAGTCATAATATGGCAATATAAAGTGATGAATGCAATAATTAAACAATTTGACATTAATATTTCATACAAGTTTGCATACACCAATGGTAACTATTTTTTAATTTAAACATGGGTCTTGAAAGTAAATTGTTATAAACCATACATCATGCCACGCATACCAAGATAAACATTGTTTATTAATTGTTACACTGGACATCTTGTCTAAAGGTGCAGCACACTTTTATACACACATTTGTATAAGGCATAGTGTTGGAATATATACTTCAGATATCAACATTTAGATCATCACGATGGAGGGAACATCATCCGAGTTATCCAAATGCAGCATTGGTTTAAATTTGAATGATTCCTGCCATAAGAAAAATTTTGTGAGAGGCGATGCTGGCTTCTTTGCAGTTAATCAGATATCAGATGAGGACAAAAAACTGCTCAAATGGAGAAGTGGATTAACATTAACACTTCATCACCAAATCACAGTCTTCATACCTGCAATCATTAAAGCAATCCTTACAACCAGACACAGCTATCATCTTATTAAATTTTGCTGAAAACTACAGTTTCCTCGTTCAAGATGCTATACAGGGCTATTACTGGGATAATAGTCAAGCCACAGTGCATCCATTTGCAGTATATCATAATGTGGAAGGAGAACTGAAGTGCATAAGCGTTGTTATGATTTCAGATTGTAATGAAGCATGATACTACAGCCGTCCATGCTTTCATCTCTCACTTGATTCCTTACATCAAGGATCAGATTCCAGGCTTGCGGAAATGCATATATTACAGTGATGGGGCTGCAAGCCAATATAAAAATCACAAAAATATGTCAAATCTCTGTCACCATTCATCTGATCATGGACTTATTGCTGAATGGCATTTCTTCGCAACCAGTCATGGAAAGAGCCCGTGTGATGGCTTAGGGGCCAAAAAAGGCTGGTTGCCAGAGCAAGCCTCCAAGCTACTGTTGAGAACCAAATTCTCAGTCCACTGCAGATGTTTGAGTGGGCTGATGGGAACATCACCGGAATTTCTATATGTTAGTAGTGATGACATTCAAGCCAATGCAGAGAAGAAACCTTAGTGACAGGTTTGCATCCTCCAAAACAATTGCAGGAACCAGGTCACACCACAGCTTCATACCAACTGATGATGGAAA
>NW_022693316.1:152989-153108 GCF_011630105.1 Anneissia japonica | reverse complement strand
CGCCACTACAAACTTACAAATGAAGATTTTGAGATGATTAAAACTAAACTTCCAGAATTTATTAAGTAAAGGAACTGGGACTCAAAATTAAGAGTATCATCAGCAAAGAATCAATGGTT
>NW_022693316.1:149011-152957 GCF_011630105.1 Anneissia japonica | reverse complement strand
ATAATACGATGTCATGAGTTCTCAACTTCGCAATAAATTTTGCTCAAGAACCATACAGGCCACCATTTGATGCGAACCCTTGACATCCATGTAAATGTACAGAATCTAACTGAATGCAAATGTAACTATTCGCAAGTTTTTCAAAGTTTGCCATTTGTGTATTCCATAGAAATTTGCTTCTATGGACTGATTATAAGTTAAATAGTAAAAGACATTAATGTTAATGTATCCTTTTCCCTTTATACACATTGCTTGAGCCACATTTAAACCCTGTCACATTACTTTGAAGGAGTTGAGTAGCAAAGCTGAAATTTTGTGTACATATTACTATGATACCTATCTTTGACAGGTTAGAGTTTCAAAAATTATTTCAACTGATCGCGGGGTCATCCGGGGTCACGAACGTCGAGCCATTTAAAGGATTTTTCTGGCTGGGGACCATTTTGGGACTCTGTATTTTCTGATTTAAAGCTTTAATGCGATTGTTATTACTTCTGGATGTAGTCCTGTGACCATGGATTATATTCAAGTAGAATGGAGCCCATGTTACCCCTAGTTTTCATTCGGGGTCACCCCAAAAATTGAAAAAAAAACCTTAATCGCTCATTCTGGACCCTACTTTAGGCAATCATAACTTGAATTCTATCATTCTTACATTAAATCTGAGTGCAGATTCATAAAATTTGGCAAAAAGTAAGTCAGAATGCCAACTTTGAGCTCTTTGTCTTGTCTGTAGACTAAAATATGGCATTCTGAAATCCGAAATTATTCAAAATGTCACTTTTCACGATTCACGAGTGCATAAAACGACAAGTCCAGCAAATTTCAAACGGCCATATCTCAAAAACGACATGGAGTATGACTTTAAAATTTTGCATGTGTTCATATGAGCAACATATCATCATTCTGACCAAATTTCATTAAAATCAGAGGGGGTCACCTGGGGATTTGTTCTGAAACTGGTTGATTTGACATGGAATCACCCAATTGACAACAGAGCTACAAAGTGATACAACACAACAACTGTCTGATGGTCCTGCCCCAATTAAGCATGGTAATGGAGACGCATCTGAATCACCCATATTTGAAATAGAGAAAATACTTTATAAGAACTATTATCGAGTCAAATGGCTTTCCTTTCCATCCAAATATAATTCCTGGGTCGCATTTAATGATTTAAATCCAGCATGCCAGAGACTTGTGGATGACCCACATGTGGTACCTGTGTATAAACTACCGCGCAAAAGATAAATGACAGAGGTTGTGCCTGTACAGAAGTTCAAACAAAAAAAAAAAACAAAAACAAAAAACAAAAAAAAACAAACAATCGCAAACAATACAAAAACAAAATCAATAGTAAAATAGCATAACATAAAAAGAAGACATACAAATATATATTAAAATGAAATAACAGGTTGATATGTATTTGCGTTGCTTATGACAACAGAGGGGTATTTGCCATTTGCACATACTGTTACATTTTCAATTTTTTTTTTGCACATTGTCAAAACATATTTTCCTCAGAATGCATGTAGCAATAACAAACACTGAATGCTTGGGATATTTTTTTTAATGTACTGAGAGTTGTATTCTGTTTCTAGATTCTTCATTATTTTTTGTTTTATTGAACAGTGAATGATGAGGTTTTAATTAGTGATATGGCAATGTGTGTTATATTGACACCTGTTATACTACTTTTAGGTATAAAAGACCTAATTTTTATTAGAATGTGCATTTAACTGCACATATACATTATGGGTTGGAGTGTAGCATGACATTCTAGGTTAGTGGAATTGTTAAATGAATGCAGCTGTTGTTCTGATATTGGACATAAAGTTTAGTCATACATTTATGCTAACATGTCTTTTTATACATGCTATTGTTCACTGAGAAAAGTATTTCTAGAACAGTTTTAATTTCTCACTGTATGTAGCCTATCTATGCATGTAAATTTGGTACGCAGTGATTAGTTCTTTGTATGATGTTACTATTTGAGTAACGACAAGGACCAGAAATGTTTTGCTTATGTTATACAAAAGGGTCTCTGTATGTTTGTATGAAGTTACATGGTAAACTCGCATAATACTTTTTGTATTCATGGTTGTACATATGTTAAATGAGGTATATTACCTTTTCAGTGTTTTTCAAATTTTTCATGGTTCTAATAACCTCACAAACTTTCTATTGTTTGTGTAGTCGGGTGCATGGTTGTTTGGGATTAGCTACCCCATAATGACTATGTGTCCCCTGCACAAACTGCCTCAGGTAGTGAGTGTTATTTGCATAGGCCAGTGCATGCACTCCCACCAAGGTTTTGGTACTGCACTTGAAGTCACTATACCACTTCTTATCAGTTTTTATGATACTTATGTGGATTTGACATTTGATTGGATTTACAAGTTTGATGTTTTATTAGCATTTGAATGCATACTTCTAGTGTAACTGTCTTTCAGCTCGGTGGAACTCGCTTAGGAGGGCTGGGGGTAATGTGACGATACGTCCGTGCGAGCAATGCTTTGCACTGTTTATTATTATATAATAATAATAAAATATGTCCTTCTTATATAGCGCTTCATGCCTTTACAAGGCCTCTAAGCGCTTCACATTACTACCCCGGTCATTGGATCAAACACATATGTAACACATTGAAACACTAAATTAAATTAGTAAATGAAATTATATTATCATTCCATAAATTGCAGCTAGTAATCAGCGCAGGTTGTGTTGGAACATACCAGGTACCCACTTGTACTCCTGGGTGAAGAGAGGAAACCGTAGATAAAGTGCCTTGCCCAAGGACACAAGCGATTTACACAGCCAGAGTTTCGAACCCCCGACCTCAAGGTTGGGAGTCCAAGCCACAACCGGTGCGCCAACCGCTCCTACAGTTATCAGAGCCGTAGATAGAAAGAGTTGCGACATTGAGAATTTAGAAGCCATTTTGTGTCATGCGCGATGCGCTTTCTGTGTCTAACGTGATGTGAGTTCCTGTGTATAATATTGTATAATACAGTTAGCGGCCTCCTGTATAGTTTAATTTCATTTAATCTTTTTAGCAGTCGAATTTCGTGTAACTATTTATAGATTTTTTTAAATGATTTCACTACCGTACTTTATATCCAATTTCATATTATAAATTCTGTAATAATTTACAATTTTTGAGCAGTTCTTTAATCCTCGCCGATAGACCGAGAGAGCCCCTCGATGACAAGCATTCTTTAATTAGGCAATCCTTAAGTAGCTCCTATTATTTTTGCAAATTAATGATATGTGACGACCAGCAAAAATTAATTAAATACGTATATCAAAATGTAATTTAAATCCGTCTAGGGTATATAGATTGTTGCTCTTTAAATTTGAATATGAGCGAGCCCTATACAAATCTTATGTTATTAATTTGATTATTATTATTTATAAATATTAAAATAGTATAGGTCAGTTGGCCGCAATGTATAAACTGTGCTTTGCTGTAAATGTTATAAATTGTAAGTGTTAAATGATATACAGGATCTGTGATATATTCAACTTGTGTAATTATGTAACGTACATTTTATTGTATTAAAAGTCTCGCCTCTATTTTAATATCTGTCTCTTATACACATCTAGATGTGTATAAGAGACAGCAAATCATACGACGTCACTGACAACGCCGGGGAAATAAAGTTATAATAATTATATAATAGTATGCAATAGAAACAGCAAATCATTTTTAAGATTATTAAACATCACCTTTATTTTCATTGTCATTCGTATTTATACAGGCTGTACAAAGATTTGAAATTATGAACCATTTTCTAATATTGTTTAGCGAACAACGTTTAAAGATTGTCAGAAAAGGTCGGAAAAAAAATTAATTTTTTTTCTTATTTAGCTTAAATATTTTTTCCGAACGCATCTAGGCGAACGAGAAAATAAAAATAAAATTTTAATGATGAACGTAAACAGT
>NW_022693316.1:144808-148068 GCF_011630105.1 Anneissia japonica | reverse complement strand
ATAATAACATACCAAAAGCCCGAAAAAATCTAATCAGGGGAACATTGTTCATTATAAAGATATTTAATGGGTTAAAATCAAACGCTTTATTGCACAACTGCTCTTGGAGAAGCGTATAAATGCATGTCATTGCCAAGTTGTTGCTAACGAAAAAATGTGAATTATAGGGTAATACGCCCGCGCGCGATCCAAAAGCGGGGAACACATAGGTTTGTCGCGTCAAAGGGATCTGTTGCCGAGTGATCTCCTTCTCAATAATACCTCCATGGTACGAGAGACACGACACATAATGATAGAAAGCATCGTACATCTGAAAATAGGGTCTTCCAATTTGCGTGGTCGTAAATTAAATTTTTCCAAGCAAAAATAACGTTCCATTGCCTGTATACAAAATAAGGGCAGTCGGACCTCTTGCAGTTTTATACTCTTTGATGTTACCAAAGAGTATAAAACTGCAAGAGGTCCGGCTGCCCTTATTTTGTATACTGTTACACCTAGGCAATGGAACTTTAAAAAAGTACTCCCACGAAGGGGCGTGTCCTTCATTTAGAACGTAAAAGGCGTTCGTATCGAACGCGTGCTGCGTTTCGAATTCCAGCATACATTCTAGACACGCAGCACGCGTTCGATATGAACGCACTTTACGTTCTTTTAAGGGCCACGCCCCTTTTGGGTAGTACTTTTTGAAATAGGATTGCGTTCCAAAGAATCCCCGGGAGTCGGACCTCTTTTCTTGCAGTTTTATACTCTTTGATGTTACCATATGAAATGTTTTTAAATTAAAAATGCAATCGAATATCAGGTCCTGGTTGCAATATAGCTTTTAAAGACACTAAAGCATGTATAATTTACATTTTACACATTGCCTCTTTGCGTTCACTATATTAACCCTGTGTATGCTTTGGCGCCATTGAACTTACTTTTTCGCGCAATACTGCGTGTAGTTTAGTGACATTTTTGTTGACGAGTGTAAAAAAATTGTCTTTACATTTGCTCTTCACCTTGACCGTGTTATGACTGCTTGTTGAGTCAAGGTCTATCAATGGATAAACATTTTTTAGCATGTAGCATAATTGATTAAAGTCAAGCTCTGGAGAAAAAAAAAATGTTATGTTGCACAAAACTGGTTTTTCTAATACCCGATTCACACGTGAAGTTAAATTTAACAAAAAGTAACAAATTGTAACTGAAATGAATTAATGCACTATACTTTTGTAAAACCTGCTATTTCTTCAGGGTTGTTAAGTGTGTGTTTGTGCAATAAACATTATTCCAGATATCGTTTACTACCAGTTACAAAGAATTTGAACAGAAGGCGAATGTCGTGAGCCAGATTAACCCGATACACCATCCTTCTAAATTTCCAATACGCCCTTGAACATGACTGTCAAATCATCGTTAAGAGTTGATGCAAACAGAATATTCCTTTCATCGGATATTAATCTCGACGTTCTTGAGTTATATATGGCGTTTATGGAATGACTCAGGCTTTTTTTCAATAATTTATGACGGATTTTTCTTCGTTGGTTTCATACTGTCTCTTATACACATCTAGATGTGTATAAGAGACAGGTAGTACTTTTTGAAATAGGATTGCGTTCCAAAGAATCCCCGGCAGTCGGACCTCTTGCAGTTTTATACTCTTTGATGTTACCATATGAAATGTTTTTAAATTAAAAATGCAATCGAATATCAGGTCCTGGTTGCAATATAGCTTTTAAAGACACTAAAGCATGTATAATTTACATTTTACACATTGCCTCTTTGCGTTCACTATATTAACCCTGTGTATGCTTTGGCGCCATTGAACTTACTTTTTCGCGCAATACTGCGTGTAGTTTAGTGACATTTTTGTTGATGAGTGTAAAAAAATTGTCTTTACATTAGCTCTTCACCTTGACCGTGTTATGACTGCTTGTTGACTCAAGGTCTATCAATGGATAAACATTTTTTAGCATGTAGCATAATTGGTTAAAGTGAAGCTCTGGAGAAAAAAAAATAATGTTATGTTGCACAAAACTGGTTTTTCTAAGACGCAAACATATTTGACGAAAAACTCGGGAACGGTTAATTAGATACAGATTTTTGAATACTTAAAAAATGGGGGAAAAGTGGAAAAGAGTGGTTTCGCCCCATTTTCAGTTGTACTGTACAAGTTAAACAATTTCCTCTCCTGAACATGGCTTTAAAACATGTGAAATTGTGTGCACAGTAACCTGTTATTCTTACAAAATAAAAATTCCTATAGGAATCCTATAGAAATCCTATATAAGGATCATATAGGTGTACAGTAGGCGTGTCACGCCAAAATTGGTCAGGGCTAAAATCGGTCCGGGGGACCGATTTTAGCCGCTACAATTTGTCTGGGGGACCGATTTTGGCCGGCCAAAGTTCGATAATATTGGTACGGCCTGGACAAATTTTGGCTTAGCCTAAATCGTTCCGCCTACACCTGCTACAGTGCTACACTATACGAGTTCGTACTCAACCAATTACAGTACAGTGAGTGCTTACTTATCGGTCCGCATAGATTTTGAGGGAAAAAGCTTTTGGTGGGAAATTAGAAATTGAACGACCAATGAAAATGAAGGTGATGGGTTAAGTCCAATCTTGAGCCTATTTTGCATACATCTCCGTATATAAGGCTACAGCAGCAGTATGCGAAGGAATTCATTTGATAGCAGAGGCTCAGTTTGGTTAGTACAGTATAAGAAGTAAAAAGAAAGATTGTGCTTACTTTTTAGTTTCAGGGTGATGTACACCTTACAAGGAAGCCTAATTATTTGACATTTTAGTAAGTCGATATTCATTAATTAAAGCTGCTGAAAGTAAGGAAAGAATCATGATCCAACAGCAGGGAATATCGTTGTATACAGTATATTATTCAACACACATTCACCCACCCCACCTCTTTCTACCAAATATATAACAGGCGCTACATATACACGTCAAATTTGAAATTCCCTTCACTCCTGAAGATTGCCAAGTGCATGAAACAGCCTGTAGAGTGAAATTACAAGTTCCTTATTATTATTATTATTATTATTATTATTATTATTATTATTATTATTATTATTATACCGCTCTGCATAGCATCGAGCACTATACGTTGCCTGAACTGACAACTTTATGTATATATATAATCATCAAAGGAAGGTAAATACAGTGTTAGAATAAAGGACATAATAATACATCGTGTAGCATAGCTCTCAACGAATGTAGCCCTGTAAATAAATGAATAAAGAAATTGTGAAATAAAA
>NW_022693316.1:126714-144042 GCF_011630105.1 Anneissia japonica | reverse complement strand
AGATGTGTATAAATACATCGTGTAGCATAGCTCTCAACGAATGTAGCCCTGTAAATAAATGAATAAAGAAATTGTGTAATAAAATGCCTCTGGCGGGACTCGAACCTGCGACCTCTCGCTGTCAAGACGAGCGTCATAACCATTAGACCACGAAGGCTTCATGGTTGAACAGGTCCAAATAACCGTCGGGAACATTGTAACACAATGCTACGATTTGATTGACTGATTTTTATGTCAATGTATGTAATTGTTCATAGCAAATATACTGTAAAACTAATAAAAAGACAACAACTACCGGTAATATATATCCGTGTATAATTTTTAGTTTTTTCCTTATATTCCAATGTTCAAAACCGCGAAGGCTATACTATCAACTAAACCCAAATACTGTACATGCCGATCTCTTATATAGGGTGATGTTTGCAAATTCAGGCTTCAGCTATAGGGACATCATTGTGATTGGCTAGCATAAGCATATGCATGTCTGTAAAAGCTTAGGAATTGTTCTTTCGTCAAACTATATATTGCGGACGTAAGATTTCCAAGTGTGCTGTGCAGCAAAGTAAATTTCAGCGGACTGATTTTGGCCTATGTGGACTCACTACATTTGGCAAGTATATGAGGCCAAAATCAGTCCGCCAGACCGATTTTTACCCCGGACCAAATTTTTGATGACAGTGTTAAATATGCGAGTTAAGTCCCAGTCCAAGTTTGCGACTTTTCATTATGGTTAATGGATGCAGAACCGTTGGAGAACAGGTTATACATTTTCTCCATGGTTGTACCATGGATCTATTAATAAGGTCTTATTAATAGGTCCATGGTTGTACTGCCCAACTGATTACCCACCACACGGCGATGCTGCGGGGATCGAAGGACTTAGTCTTAATTTATTAAATACTCAAAGCACTACAGTATTTTGAAAAACGTTATTTTACCCCTTTTTTGCTAATAGACACTACAAAACTGAAAATTTATTGTGGACAGATCCTCTTCAGATGTACTCGCATAATTAACCACTGTACGCAAGCACTCTTTCATTCAAACAGCAGAGGTTTGACCAGAATATCTCGGAGCTCGAGCAAACAGTATGTGTATCTTATTTATCACATTTCTGCATTTTATTACCGTATCGAACATATGCAAACTGCTACTTCCTTGTTCTGATGAACAAAATTATAGGTTAACGAATCAAAGATGTTTTTGTAAAAATTAATTATAACTTGCAGAAACACTAATTATCACTTTAACATCCCTCAATATTTTTATTATCTATAGTTTCCTAGATTTATATTGATTGCTGATTTATTCTTCTTGTCAATTAATGATGTTTCTTGTTAGTGATTTTTTATGTAGTCTTCTTTTTGATATTGTATATACAGTAGTATTATTGTGGTAGCCTTCTTGCAGGACCTATTATTGTAAAACAGCGTTACAATCTCGTCCATATGTTTAATAAATATATCATTCTAAAATAGTACTATTATCAGAATTTTTATCAATGTTTCATTTTTTGTTTTCAATTTTTAAATTCTAGTATACAGGCCTAGCTACCTCTTATACATGTACAGTAACTTATTCTCCTTTAATGTTTTGTTTTATACTTTCATAGGTGGTTTCGTCTCATTTTAGTGTTTGTAAGCCAATGGAATTACAAATTTCCACATTGTATTTTACATGCTGAGATGAACCAATACAAATATCATATTTATGTATTAGTGAAGTTCTTTCATAATTGAAAATAAAGAAATCAACTTATATTTTAATCTTAGAACTTCAAGGGAAATCCGCAAGATGCAACTCCAGTTCGTCTAAAAACCCATAATCACCAACCTTGATTGTGTGTGCAAAGAATAGACCTTAAAATTGGCTGGAATACAAAATATAGATACAATAGTGTGCTTGAATAACTGATTTCAAATACATGAATGAGGTTAACAGACAATTAATTGTGTTCAAATTGAAACCAAGATATATTTTTTAATCAACGGTATTTCTGAATGTCTATGGTGAAACAAATGAGTGCAGTATATACACCCAAAATAATGAAATACATAGGTCATCACATAGAAGTCTACATTCATCGACCCTCCTCCTTCGTGTTCTTCCATCTTTTAAATCATTTAGGCATGTACTCGTTTAAAATGTTAACAAGCGGTAGTACAGTTCAAGGAACGACAGTGCTGGAAGTTTGAAATAAAATCCTAACTTGCATTATATGTCCATGTTTTCCTAAAACGCAATTGTAGGGTAGCACAGCCTCGCGGAGAACCAAGGGCGGATCCAAACGCCACTTTCGCCAACCCCTGGAACTATTTGGCATTAAGAACATGCCTCTCATTTTTTTGTCAGTTAGCGTTAAACCTGCCAATATAACTACAACTTAACACTTCCCCTTGTGCCTCTCGTGCATTTTAAAATCCTGTTTCCACCCCAGGCCTACATTTGTCAGTAATGAAAGCCTATGAGAATATCAATGGCAAGAGCATGAGAAAGCTGTCGGTTCTATTACACTACAGCTTAAAACCTGATGCTAAGCGGATTGTGTTACATATCCCCAAGTCCTTACTGCAATTCAATTAAGATTTTTTAGAGCACAAAGTATACGACCCTGGGGGATTCAATAATCTTGATGATGAGGTTTACCTATCCCCATCTTCCATTCACTATATGCAATTGAGACACCTAGAGGAAAGAAGCAACCAATGACACATGGTTTTCCCGGTTTATTTTAACTTCTAAAATTCTGATCTACATCATAATATTTCCTATATTATATCCTAGAAACAATTAAATAGCAATGTCAAGTTAAATAAAAAATTTCATTTTAATTATTACTCAGAAAATGTGTGTGTGTGTGTGTGCCAAGCTACCTCATGAAAGAAATAAAACCAAAATGAATTTTTGCCATTTAAAAATAATTTTAAAGCCCTTGCGAAAGTTTTATGTTTGATTTGATTTTGTTTTGATTTATTTTATATCAACTCAACTAAACCGGATAACAGAATACAAAGAAACAAAATTGAGAATACAAGTCATCTTTGTTGATATCTGGGATAAACCCTCTAAATCCCAAAACAGGATTTATTTCTAATTGGAGAGAGGTATAAAAAAGTAGATCTGACCAGTTGGTTGAAATCAAGTTTGCTGAAGCCCGGTTTGCCGAGTTTATGGCCACTTTACCGAAACCCAGTTCCAGTTCCAGAAATCCAGTTCACCGAAAACATGAAATCCCAGTTTAGTCAAACACTGTTTGCTGAATTTTGTACAAAAGCACAGCACACTACTATTTTGAATTATTTGTGTAATAACTGGATTTCAGCAACTGCGATTCATTGTTTTTAAGTCGGTAAACTGGTACTCGGCAAACTATGATTCTGCAAAAAGTGGTCTCAGCAATCTGGCATTCGGCAAACTGGATTTCAACAATCTGGCCTACAACCAAAAAAAAACGTAACATTCTGCTACAGACACCCAACTTTTGGTGATACTTATCCTTATCAATTTTGTCTGTTAACATGTCCTATTTCTGCAATGAAGTACAGTACTTTGTCCACTCCTTTGGAAATAAATCCAAAAGTTTCAGGGAGCATCACTCGTTCTTACTCACTGAACTCACTACCAACAGAAACACTACTAGTAAAATTAAAATGATGGTTATGAGTAGGCCTAGCCTGGTTTCTCTACCCAGTAGGTTGGCTTGTGGGGCGATGTCAAAGCATCTATCTAGCCTTTGGCCAAAATATTCAACAACCTATTAGAAAATATATCCCACAGATTTGATAAGTGATTGATTTTTCAAGTGATTAAAATATAAATAAACCCTGAGTTGTTTCATTATTATTCATGATATAATTGAAAAATACAAAATTCCCAATACCTAAATATTAAGTTTTGGATTACTGCACAGTGCAGAATACACTCAAATCAAGTTTAATACATTATGATCATTTTTTTGCCAGAAACAAATCCACGATATCTCACTCTACAATGTCCAATAAACCTGACATTTGTTACATAAATGCATCCCTCAATTATCTCTTCTTGTCCATGATACCACATATATCAACTTCCAAACCTATTTTAATAGCTAGTAACTTTGCTGTTATATTCCCATGGCATCCTTCTTTATGAATTTTGCATGCTTTCGTCTTTTCTTTCCATACTGTAAAAGTGTAGCATCTGTAGACATTTATTGGCAGGCGTCAAACTGCTTCACTGAGCTTATAAACATCAGTTCGTTTTTGGAACTGGACTGGTACCTGTTGTCGGACATCTTCCAGGTACCTGATGTCCAGGTCAGCATAAATAGTGTCCTCCATGTGACCGGCCTTAGCAACTACTTCACCCCTATTCAAAAAGAACACAAATTATCAAATAAATTAGGCTATTTCTACTGGTCTATAAAGGGTTGATCAAATTTTGGGGTGAAAAGGTCGGAGGTGAAAGTCAAAATTAGTTTCTCAGTTACTAAGGAGCTTCCGATTTGTGCAACGACGTGGCACTAGTATGGAATCACTTATCCATGACTGTCCTACCTGGCGTTCTACGTTTCATACGTAGATTTGGCCAATTGCGTTCCAGAATCAACTCGACGAGGAGACCTTAACATTTTTGCATGCGCAGATGACTTTTAGTGACGTCATTACGTTCTACGTTCTACGTCCTACCATCATGCAATCAAAGCTCCCTAATTTGGCTGTCATAATGAAACGTTTGACTTGACTAACAATATTGCAATTATTATAAAGCGTTTTGATTTCATATTAGGCTATTTCAATTGGTCTATAAGAGGTGATTAAATATTGGGGTGAAAAGGTCAAAGATGAAGATGACGTGATGATGTGATGTGATGTCATCATGACCATATTTAGGCATGTCACATGTTAAATTTCATTTAATAGTCTGCATAGGGCTTTTAATGTGGCAAAGATTGCCAAAAAAGTCACTCCTCACAAATCATGCAAACATGTTGGAATATCAACATTTTTTAAATCTTTGTTATTGCACTAAAAACTAAACTATATAACTATATATATATATACATCATGGGATGTTGTTATTATTTGATGAATGTCTCCGCTTGAGAAAATTCTTCATTCGAATTAAACTTTGAAGGCTGATTTCTCTTTGAGTCCTTTAAATAAATGTGTGTTTAAACTTCCGTAAATTTGTAACGAAATGTCAGATTTAAATGATTTTTTAAAACTATTTCATAACTTTCATTTTACTTTTTAACCCAACTAAAAATCCATTTCTTGCGAGGGGTAATTGTTTTGACTTGTCTTTGCCATATACATGACCATGTAAATCCCAAACATGCTTGTATAATTGTAAAGTAGAGACGACTCACCAAGGATTTACCACTGTGCTGTGTCCCCAGGCAACGTAGGAAGCACTTTCATCACGGGCAGGTGAAATGGCAGAAACATACATCTGATTATCCAGCGCCCTGATAGAAAAACAAACATTTAATAATTGAACATGCAATGTGCGTAATGGTGATAAAATACTGAATTTATACTCTTTGTCAATTAATAATTTATCAACCATACATTTTTAAAGGTACAGTCTGTGTGTTCAGTTTATAAGTATGAGAAATAAAAGTCAATAAATGTATTACTTTATTAAACTGTTAGCTTTCAACTGAAAATCATATATGATGATATCATATATATAAATCAAAAGATTATATGATAATGATATACTGTATTCATAAGAGATAGAGCAGCTTAGCTCAGTCATCTAAACTGGTGGTACTGTAGCCACTGCGTGCGTGCTAAACCATGCAGATCTCAGGTCCCTGGTTAATTGTCCATCGCTGCGCTCCTTGTTTTTCAGATGGAGGACTGAAATACAAGTTATGATATTGCATCATCTTTCGGATGAGATATTTAAGCCATTGGTCCCATGTACATTATAGCCAATGTGCATGAATGCAGTATACTCTTCGGAAAAGAGTATGGGTGTATGTCATGGCTTGCCTAATACCACCAGAAGGACAGACCTTGTGGGTTAACCTTGGTATTTTACACCGAATAAATCTATCAAAAAAGAGAAAACAGTATATTTTCCCTACTAATTAACATATGAATATTTTATTTTATTTATTTAGGATAGCTGGTAAACAATTTCATTTAATAAATGTTTGTCTCAAAGAGAAACACAATAAAAAAAAAAAAAAAATTAAAAAACGCATAGTTGAGAATATAATCTTTTTTTAGATCAGTTTTGTTTTGATTGAAATTTAGTTTTATATTTAAAATCAATTTAATACACATAATAATAATAATACTGTTGCTTCAAAATTTCAACATTAAAAAAAAAAAAATCAGACAGACATTAGTAGTAATCTATGATATTTCTTTCCTATTTTCTCTCTGCTCCATAGGTAGAAAGATAACCTGTGCATTGTAGCTGCAACTAGGCTGTAATTAACACAGGCATGGATGAAATCATTCAACAACTTTCTTCTTCCCTAAGGGTCAAATCATGTCCAATCAGCTACCAAGAGGCGCACTTTCGTCTGTCCACGACAGGGGCTAAGTGGAACAGCACACCCCCTACTTTTCTCGAAGGATGTACTGGGTTCTTTATAAAGTGCACACGTGCCAACTGTGTACACTGGGCCTCGGTCGTAGTCCTTATCCGAGAAGTCTTGTTCTACCACATGGAACACAGACGAGTGTGCTGTTCAAACCACCGTTGATATGATGGCTGTTGGATTGCGCCACCACTGCATTTACCGCTCTGCCTTTCGACTCGCTAAATTACATCCTGATAAATCAGACATTTTCAGGGTCCTATGACCAGACCGCCACTCCACAAGCACCATAAAAAAAATAATTATTTAAAGAGCAAATAGTCCCAAAAAACCAAAGGATCCACTGATTATTCGCAAATAGAATATGAGTATGGTGACTCCAAAAAATGACAGATATTGAGGCATAATTGATTCTATGTTTCGTTCTTTATTAGAACATTTTCAAGAAAATGCTCTAATAAAGAACGAAAGGTAGAATCAATTACGGACTCACATCTGCCATTTTTCGGAGACACCATACTCATATTCTAAATAGTCCCCAGATAGTTTGCTTTTTCAGGATGGATCATAAAGAAAGTAGAAAACTATTGTTTTAAATCTTGTATAGTTTTGAAAAGTTAGTTGAACTACGGATCTGTTTAATGTACCTTGCCTTCTGTAAAATCTCCCAATGGGCTGGGCCAGTGGTCATGTTGAAAGCACCAGGGTACAGCAGCAATCCACAGCCTGAAATAAGAAAAAAACATCGAAAACATTTTTATTTCAGTTAAATCTGAAGTTTAAAATTAATTTTATTTTTGGCGATGGTGTATCTAGGAGTCTTGAAATTGGGGGGGGGGGGAAAGAGGGGAGAAGGTGAAGGGGTTAGCAAATTAATATTTTTATCTTCTTGAACATGAATTTTTTTTCTTCAAACAATTTCCACTGATTTTTAGAAAGAAAACAAGAAAATGATACTAAAAATGCTTGTGGTTATAGTTATGAAAAAAAAAATAATTAAAGCATAAAGAGAAAAAAATATCTTAATGAGGAAATACTCAGCAAACAGAAGTCTGAAGTGATCGTCATTAAAAACGATCCATTGCGCACGCTGTGGTGTAAATATGGTCATGATGAAATGACATCTTGACTATATATGGACATAAAACAAGAAATATTGTGTTTAATAGGATTTGGACCCTGAACTTTGAAGTTTGGAATGCAGTGACCTTTAACCACGAAAATACATTCCAATCAATACTTCTGACATTCAAATGCCTGATCATTGAATATACATTATCTTCATCTGTCCCTTGATGATCAGTATTTATATGTGCCTACAGCTATTTATAGCTATGGTAGAAGTATACTGTGCTCATATCAATACACTGAATGTTAAAGGCGTCCATGCGGGTAGAGAAATACAAACATGAATTGCCCAGTGATGCCCAAAAATGATTAAGAATTTGAATCCTTGAACTGAAGAATGTGGGAACACAATGCATCTGTTCCTTCAAAGCGGCAAATGGTATACATCCATGTCAAATTGTTGTATTAAAAATTAAATGCGTGGAGGTTAAAAAAGGAAGAGCTACATGGGGGAGGGGCTGGTGTTTCAGTACCTACCACAAGTCAATTTAAAGTATATTGTAGGGTATCGGGGAGGGGGGGAGAGATACAGTACACCGATATTTGATATACTGTACTACTGAATATACTTATTTGTAAGGTATACTGTGGGGGCAAGTATAATCTAGATCTTGGTCTTGGTTTATAGATGTGTTTACAAAAGTATCTATGACAAATCTGTTTTTTTTTTTTTTTTTCAATAAGCATTCATTATTGGTTTTAATGAAGTATAAGTAAGTGGTTTCCTTTCTATTTTTTTCTTTGGCAGACTGTCTTTGCATACTTGCTTTAAACATGTTTGGTCCTACTAGCCAACTTAAAAATATTATTGTCTTCATTATTAATATTATGCTGAACTTGAATGAATTAACATACATACATCCTTCTCAATATGCATATCCTTAACATTATCACTATTGAAATTTTTTTTTTATCTACACCATGCCAGATGCAATTAATTTAAATTGACTTTAGGACTTTTTAGGCAAATCTCAGGAGTACCATGATGTTGTTTCTAAAAATAACCTCAAATCTCAAACCTTGTATCGATGCACAAAACTAACAATTTATATGATAAGCAGAAAGCATGCAGAGAAAATGAAAACAAAACAATTTTAATCAAACAATTAAGCGTGTGAAACGAAGAACCTTCAAGTTTGCGAATTCCCATAGGGTATCAATGTAAGTGTGAACAATCAATACGGCACCATTGAATTTAATCCCGGTTCATTGACTTAAATTCGACTAACATTAACAACCAACAGCTATTAATTAATTATGTACCGTATGTCATACAATTTGCCACTGTTAATATAGATGGACGGATTTACACGCAGTACTTCACTGTATCGCAAAATCTACAAATTGAAATTGGAGAGTTGCTGCCATTAAAATCCTGGTTCGATCTCAGTCTCATACTTTTTTTCCTTTAACTGACTCGCCTAGACGTCTTATGTAGATAATTTTATCTATTGATATATATTAGTTATCAATTGTCATTTTTTCCAAGGAAAATTATTTTCTTTAGCAAATACAGACATAAAATTAATACACTTTAAATTTTTTTTTGCATAGACCATTAAAATGGCTGCTAACTAATTTAGGACTTTCGTCTTCTGAAATGGCTTTTGCATCTGAAAATCATCAACAATTATTTTAAAATGTATTTCTTGGAAAGTTGACAAATTATAATAGAACTTTTTAAACAAGCAGATTTACGTTTTGTTATGTTCTTTTCATGTTTTTCTAGATAATCATTTGTTTTAATACAACAAATGATTTTACAGATGTTTTACTATGAAAATACCTTACCCACCAGTTTAAGGGTTTATTAAAATTCTTTATATATAATTTAACATTCATCATTATTGTAATCTATTAGAACATAGCATACATTATCGGAAAAAACAAGTAAATAGTACAGTATTTAAAAATTAAATTAAAATATGTATTCCGAAGATTTCAATTATATAAAATACAAGAAAAAAACACTACACACTACACAGTTATTTAATTATTAATTTACATAAATTTAACTTTGAATTATAAGTTGAATTAAAAAAAATATCAATTAGATTTTTGTCCTTATATTAGAAAGTTAATGTTGTGCATCCCTTATAAATAAAACTTTAATGTTTTTAAAAGAGCATTCTAAGGATTTTTCCAAATTGAAACAAAATATACTAATTTTACTACAGAAATCCTTATGGTGATATCAAGCCAATTAATGGATCTATCGAAAAAGAAAACATTAAGGAGAAGCAAAATCCAAATTTCTTTATCTTTGTCTTATTTAATAGTTCATAACTTTTTGATGTTTAATGTGACTTCAATGACTTTTGCGGATTTTCTAGATTTACCCAAAGACACAGATTTACTGACATTCTATAACAGAAATCATGAAATCGAATACCAGACAACATAATGATATATCAAAAACTTATAAATGAGCATCAAACACTTTATATAATACAAATTTAAGTTGATAACTTATGCGATATTTTAAAAGAAGCATTTATATATTTTTTATTGAGGATTTTCCAGAATTATCAACAGACACTGATTCACAGACATTTTACACGAGAAATCCTTAATACATAGATTTTCTGCCTCATAAATGAGCAACAAACCTTTGATAGTTTATATCTGTGTCTGATTCTAAGTTGATACTGTAACTTTATATGATCTTTTTAAAAAGTAGTTATACATTTTTTATTGATCTCTTTAGGATTTTCCAGAATTATCAACAGACGCTGAATTACAGACATTTTACAAGAGAAATCATTAAATTGATTCCCAGCCAATTTAGGGATATAATCAAAAACTCATAAATGAGTAACAAACAGTTGGCAGCTTTGTGTCTGATTTAATATGTTGATGACTTTTTAAAAATATTTTTAGAGAAGAATTTATATATTTCTTCATTCATTTTTTTTGAGGATTTTTCAGAATCATCAACAGACACTGATTTACAGACATTTATTTACAACAAAAAATCATTACATTTATTTCCGGACAATTTAAGGGACTATTCCAAAAATAAAGAGCAGTAAAAACGTATTATTTTTATCCATGTCTGATTTTAAAGAGATATACTTATTTGACCATTTTAAATAAAAGCATGTTTTCAAAATGACTGAGGATTTTTCAAGATTTATCAACTGATATTCACTTACAGAAATTTTACTACAAAAAAAATCCTTAAATTCATTACCAGCCAATTTAAGAATTTATGAAAAGAAACGCTCTACTCTCAATTAATTCTTCAAGTTCAGGTTCCTCAACTAAGTTCAAAGTCAACAAAGCATACTGTATTGATTCAAGGATTCTGTTAATTGATATTAGGAAAAATATTTTATTATTGTATTTTTCAAAATGAAAACTACTGTATTATGCAAAATTAAACAGTAATTCTTTTTTTCTTCAAATTATTTTTTCAACTCAGATTAAAATTATAATTTTTCCTATCTTAGTTTGATTGCTAATTTTCTTTGGATATTTTATGGTTTAGTTATAATATTATCCCTCCATGATATGGTGGACTTTTCAAGCTATTTTTCGTTCTCTGTTATAATAATAACCTTGAGCAATTCTCTGAAATTGATATGAGAACTACACAAATCTTATTTATAATCATTATACATTATAAGCTTATAGTAAACCACTGTGTTTCACAAATACAGAAACCTGCGTCATTCGAGCCTGAAATTGTGTAGTTATTCCACGTCAACGATATTTGGCGCAACCTACAAATTTACCGGTAAGGTTCACTTATCACGAATAGCCCAACCATCATGTTTTCTCTGAATACTTTAGTTAAGAGTAAAGCCCTGTAGGTAAATTCAATTTATGTCTACACAGAAGTAGAGTCTCAATAGTGCTGTATTATTTCATTACTGTTCTCCAGCCGTGGGCTATATTTTGCGTTGTAGATGAGCTTTATATGAGTTAAGTGCAGAATTTGTCATTCAGAGTTCAAGTCGATGCGGGATTAGCTTACCTTGTTTGCAATAGATCTGTGCAATCTCGGGGAAGCGCATATCATAACATATGCCTACACCAACCCTACAGAAAGCTGTTAACAAAAAAATATAGCACTTTAATTAAATTTATAATAATAATATATTGAATAATTATTATATTATCCTGATAATGCATCCATGGAATATTATTCAGCTCTCCAGGAGGAACTGGGGAGGGGGCTGGGAATATCCCATAATGTAGAAGTTACAATAGCATAGTCACAGTGCTGTACACTGACATTTACCCATTTATCTCCCTGGTGGAAGACAGGGCATAGAGGCTAGGGGTTGTAGACACACCCCTTTTCCCACAGTGGCAAATTAGTCCTGCTAAAGTGGGTTGTATAAAACGAAAATACCAAAGAGGTTTAATTGAAATATTTAAATCCTCATTAAAAATGTTTGCATCTCTCTTTAAAAAAAATATAAATACTAACATATATTTCAATTGTTGTGATTTCTGATATAGTGAACTCGGATATACTGTATGGTAGTCTATTACAATTATATTATGATGATAATAATAATAAAAATAATAATAATGATAATAATAATAACAATAATAACTAACAATAATACTATAATGATGATGATGACGATGATGATGATGATGATAAGTAATAATAATTACTTTGAATTTGATAGCAAAGTACAGTAAGCATACATAAAAATAAATTAAACAGAATACAATATAGCGACTGCTCCACCTGCTAAAAGACTGTTAAATTAATTGTACGTACATTACATTATGAATATCATTCAGCATACTTTTACCACATGACCTAATAAAAAATAAATGAAATCATGCGAGGCATTAGTTAAGAATCAGCAACTGCTAAAAATGAGGCCAAATGCTGGTCACACGATTAAAGAATACGATTAAATCTGTAGTAGTCAAAACTTACGTGTATCAAACGTTAAAAAGCTATTTCCAGCCGAAAGTACGTCAGACTCCTTAAATGTTATCCTACCAGGAACACTAATGTCAAACAGATGCATCTGAAAAACAAAAAAAATATGATATATATATAGCATAATGTGAACTGTTGCGAAAAAAAATGAGTCTTTTTGTAGCAGAAAATGGAGAATGAGTTATTGATATATTTAGACACTTTGGTCTTTGAATCAGGTTCCTGGTTCAGTAGAACTACATTTATCTCAAAACATATACTTTAGAGAAAGTCGCCTTTAAAGATAAACAACTGATAAATTTTGTGTTGGTTTTTCCTATCACTTCTGGAAAAGGGCTCTACAAAATGTGCCTTAAAACACAAACATTTGGTATCGCGAAAAATACATAATTTTATTAAAATAAAAAAACACAATTTCTGTCAAAAATATCACTCTATATGTTTTTCTTTGAATATATCAAATTGACCTGGCGTATAACAAGGCTCGTTCTGTCATGACAGCTCACACAGAGATGAATTGTGTTCATTTCATTTCATGCTCAAATAACTTTACAATCTGTAAGAAGATTGAACAATATGAGGGTTTTGTGTATCGTAAAAATAAACAACATAAAATTGCACTTTGTAAAGATTCTGTACACCAACTGATATTTTTTCTAAAACACTATAAATTTATCAGCCATAATTGTTGTATTGCTGTTTATGGTGCACTGTGTGTCCTTGGCAATTTGATATTTTATGTTTTTTAAATGTTAATTTTTTTTTCAATTTGAAAAGCTGTACAACAAAAATTTCTTTGTATGTTGAGAACAAATAAAATTTGTTTGTATCTTGTATCACCTCATTGAAGTTAGTAGAGAACAGTGTTTATTTGATGGAAATTAGTTGAGTATCAGTAAAATTATGAATGTTAAATTAATTGGATACCACCCCTGTAGGTTTTGAGAAAACAGCTTCCAAAGATTCCCAAAATTAGTAGTTTATTAGATTTGTATTTAAAAAATAATTTCAATATACTTTTCAGTTAGATTTAGTGATATTCTGCAGAAATGTTCTTCAATATCTTCTTCATAAATTACAAAAAGCTGAAAATGTTCGAAATTCTGCTTCTCAGACATTTTGGTTGCTTGTTGGAGATTATAAATTACGACAAATTGTAGGTTTTGCCAGAGCCGGTCACATATACAAATTTACTGTATCTTAAATTCATCCAGAATTCAATAAAGAATCACAAACTTAAAACCCCCAGCGGTACTATAATTTGAATACGCTCAAGGTATTCATAAGAACTAGAAAGCAGCGCTTCATTACTCAATGCTTCACCTGTAACATGCACTGTCCCTGCGTGCAGCTTTCTTTCATGATAGCCCACCAAGGAAACACTGTCATCCGACAACCACAGGTGTAGCAAGCATCGCTTAGTGCTACTGAACCATATTGAGATGACTGCAGGTAAATCATTGATGTGAATTTCAACTTGATGTCAGTTGTACTTTAGCCAGCTTAGTGGTTAAGGTGATGGGAGCCCGCCTTGAATCCCAAAATCTGGCTCCAATCACTGGATATACCATAACAAATTCCACATTGAACCTCAGTAGATTTCAAAGTTTTTAAGAAGAATTTAAATCATACACAATGTCCTACTATTTCACTCTAGGACTACTGTAGTTAAGATGTTTGCCTTCAAAACCTGGGATCTTCCAGTATGCCGTTAAAATCTAGGATTAAAATCTAAAAACGATTGTAACCAAATAGATGCCATGATTAATGAGACGTATTTTAATAGAGCATAAAATATGAAGGGGGCCACTTAGGATGGGTCTAAAGGTGGGTGTACTCTAACATCTGAGTACATCGGAAGTTTGTGAACCTCAAATAATTATTTTAGACCTACTGTAAAGAACAAAATTATTCTACATGGCCTAACATACCTTTCGATATTTTCCGAGTAGGCTGCCATCGGGACTAAACACCATACAAGTGTTGAAAAATTTACCATTCTCCCTTTCTGGTATAGATCCTGTAGAGATACAAATTAGAATATACCTGTAATGACCTCCATGTCATGCCTTTCTAGCATCATTTAAAATTAGATCTGTCATTTAACTTTTTAGAATATTATTACTAGTGCCTTTTATGATCACTAAAAGTGATACAAAAATGTTGAAATTTTGATCCAGCTTTATAATGATCATTTATTAGCAGGGAAATACTAAATTTTTGAACCTGTATATTAATAATAAGGCAATATTGATAATTCATGTTGCTTCATGAGTAAATTTTCCGCACGATTAAATTTGAAACGGTACTGGGTTTGGTTTACAGGAGCTTGTGCTTTGTACAGGTCATTCTATTCTTAGAAGGAGCTTATGGTGAGAGCATCATTAGCCACAGGACGGTAGTCTATTTATCAGATAATATGGTAAATAGGGCCTACAGTATATATTAAGCAACTATAGTCAGGTTTTCAGTACACCATAGAAAACAAAAAAAAAAAAACCACCATTTCCTGAAAAATGGTTAATATTCAAGTCAGATGTAAAGGCCAATAGACCGACTGAAGCAGCTTGTTTTGATGTTATACCCAAGGGCTTAGGTTTGGTGGCTAATTCGGTTTATTCAAAAAGTTTTACATTATATGCACTAAGATTATCCTATCCACACCACTCGTAGGCAAACTGCAGTCAGCAGGTCACTACATGGCCCAACAGCAAATTTTGTTGGGGACCACGAAAATAAATTAAAAACACAATTGCGGTCCACTGAACATCTTCGGCTAGGAAATATGAGGTGCCAAGTGTAAATTTATTATTTAACACAATTATTTATATATAATTCATTATTTAACATATAATTGAATAGATCACCTATCATTTTATACAATGCATTTACGTCAGATTATATGTAAATAGTTGCGTTAACATTTTCATTATTTATATATAATTAGTTTACTGATTTCATTATATATAAATAATGAAAGAGTAACCAATCATTATTTATATATAATAAGGTTTGGTTTCATTATATATAAATAAGGAAAGGGTAACACATCATTATATATAAATAATGAAAAGTAACTTACAATTATTTATATATAATAAGTTCACTGATTCCATTATATATTAATAATGAAAAGATAACAAATCATTATATATAAATAATGAAAAGTAACTTACAATTATTTATATATAATAAGTTCACTGATTTCATTAAATATAAATAACGAATTGACTTCAAACTCATTATATATAAATAACTGCTTTTACATTTCATTATATATAAATAATAGTTGTCGCAAAACCATTATATGTATATAATGCTTGAAAATCAAACTCATTATATGTATATAATGCACACATGTTACCGTGTCAAAGTCATTATATCTAAATAATGGTTTCTTACTGCCAATTATATAAATAACTGTTGAGGTCGAGTGCCATTATATATAAATAATGACAATGTAGGAAGCCATGGTTTATAAATAATTTGTTATGCAAATTACAAAGTACTAAATATTCACCAGTGCAGTTAAGTTACAATTAGGGCCTATTGTGTGTGGTCTACAGGTCGCAGACCATCACTTATCGAAAATGGCACAGCAAGGGATACAGCAGATTACTAAATCCAGTGGTGGGCCAGAGCCCCCCCTCCCCCCACTTCCCAGTCGGGGAAGACGAGTAAATTTTGTCGGGGAATAAACAAATTTAAAAAAAAATTTTTACATGTAATTAGCCACCAAATTATTTTCATTGAACTATTTGTGTAATAATAGCTCAATGAGACTAATTAAAAATAATTTGCGTTCTGTTTTGACAAATGCTCGTATGGATAGCCTCATGATGCTTGGAATACATCGCGATAGGGGAAGGCAACCTCGAACTTGACAGCGTGGTTGAAAGATTTCGTGCAAAATTTTCAAAATGTTGAATTTCACTTTGAAGAAAGAGGATTTGAAAAAAATTAGATGGTTACATTGCATACTCTATGTCTCTTGTTTTATTCAAAATATTTTGGTTTTGGAAGCTGATTTTGACATTAGGAAACATAGCCTACATGAAGTAATATTATAGTAGCTTGATGCCTATCAATTAAGTAATAAAAATTCCCCATAATTCATCAAATATCCGTTGCTTCTAAGGGGTGAATCCCCCTGGACCCCCACCGGGGCCCTAGGTGGCCCCCCTGGCCCCCAGCCAAGTGAGGCTCGATTCGCTCCACTATTCACCACCCCCCGTCAGGGCCTTTAGCCTCTCTGTTGGGCAGATCCTGGCTCCATCACTGATTGAATCTGCTGTACTGCAAATCTCTAAGTGAACGCCGCTGCCCTCAGGAATCTTGATTTGAGTCTGTTGCGTCCGGGGCCGGGGCAATGTCCGGGGAAATGTCCGGGGAAATGTCCGGGGAAATGTCCGGATCAGCTGCTGGTGATAGGCATAATACTGAAGTTCATCAACACCCAACGTCTACGCCGAGGGTGAGTACTGTTTGTTAATACACATTTTTAGAGGTAGGGCTTATTATTATGTAGGTCACATACAATATATCCATAGGCCTGTATACGAGCATTGTGCGAATAATTAGTAATTAGGTCAATAGAAAAATACATGTTTATAGATATGCAGCCTGAGCATTAGGAAAACTTAAAATTGAGTGCAACAAAGAATAGCAAGATAGATTTACAAAGAGATTGGCAAAATATAAGTTTATATATATATTATATAGGCCTATATCTGTCTCTTATACA
>NW_022693316.1:93752-126259 GCF_011630105.1 Anneissia japonica | reverse complement strand
CTTATATTTTGCGAATCTCTTTTTAAATCTATCTTGGTATTCTTTGGTAGGCGCAATTTAAATTTTCCTAATGGTCACTCTGTCCATATCTATGAGCATGTATTTTTCTATAGACCTACTTACCGTATTAATTATTTGCACAATACTCGTATACAGGTAGGCCCTATATGGTGTATGAGACCTGCTTTATAATATTTAAGCCCTATGTCTAAAAATGTGTATTAAAAAACAGTACTCACCCCGGTCGACGTAGACCTCGGCGTAGACGTTGTGTGTTGATGAACCTCGGTAGGCCTCTGCCTATCTCCAGCCCTATCACCAGCAGCTGATCCGGACAAGTCCCCGGACATTGCCCCGGACCTGGATACAGCAGATTCAAACCTAGATTCCTGAGGGCCGCAGCGTTCACTTTGGGGATCTCTAATTGATTGAGATTTGCAGTACAGCAGATTCAATAATCTGCTGTATCCCTTCCTGTGCCTGAGCCATTTTCGATGGGTGATGCTCTGCGACCTGTAGACCACACACAATAGGTCCTAATTGTAGGTCTAACTTTAGAGCACTGACAAATATTTATAACTTCGTAATTTGCATAACAAATTATTTATAAACCATGGCTTCCTACGATGTCATTATTTCTATATAATGGTACTTGACCTCAACGGTTATTTATATAATTGGTAGTAAGAAACCATTATTTAGATATAATGACCTTGACACGATAACATGTGTGCATTATATACATATGAGTTTGATGTCAAAGCACTATACACATATAAAGGTTTTGCGTCGTCCCTTCAAGGCTAGGCCTATACCATCCTAGCTAGTCTAGGCCTAGAGTAGGATAAGGCTAGCGAGACATGCGGACGTTGGTACGTGTTGGTTAGTCTACGAACGTCGCCTAAAGTAATTGATTTTATCTGGCAGAATGAAAGAAGGAAACTCCGCTTTTCAGTCGTCTTAGGCCCTTGTTTTTTGACAAACAATGACCTTTCAGAGGTCAAATTGCTGTCAAGAATATGAATTGGCTGCTTCGCAGCAATAATGAAGTGTAAAAGCAGTTATTTATATATGAGTTTGAAGTCAATTCGTTATTTATATATAATGAAATCAGTGAACTTATTATATATAAATAATTGTTTTTTATTTATATATAATGATTTGTTACCTTTTCGTTATATAATGCAATCAGTGAACTTACTATATATAAATAATTGTAAGTTGCTTTTCATTATTTATATGTAATGAAATCAGTAAACTAATTATATATAAATAATGAAAACGTTAACGCAATTATTTACATATAATCTTTTAGACGTAAATGCATTATATATAAATGATAGGTGATCTATTCAATTATACTGTATGTTAAATAATGAATTATATATAAATAATTGTGTTAAATAATAAATTTACAATTGGCGCCTCATAAGGAAAATCCTAAAAAACAAGGCCAAATATTAAGCTCGAGTTGGTACGCTGTGGCTGGAAAATGTCAATGTGTGAAAATGTAAGTGAAGTAAATCGGTCCGTTGGTTTTTGAGTTATGCGCCCGGAAGGACACACACAGCCCAAAAGACTCATAGATGCATGCTATTACAACCCCTCAACCTCACCTTTGGAGAATGAGGTTTAAAAAAAATACATGAATAAAAATATTTGTCTGTACCAATTATCAGCATGCCAAACATATTTCAATTTGAAATAAATGAAACAAATAATAAAATAAATAAAATGCAATGCAATAAAACAATAATTCCAATAAAAAAATTACTAAATTAATCAAATACACACACAAAAGAAGAGAAAACCCCAGAAAATATGTTTGTACTAATTATCAGTCTGCAAGCCCATTCCGACTAGGCGGCAAATGCCCAAGCATTCCCCCCACCCCCCAACTGGCGCCACCACTGATTGTTTAGTGCTGTGGTTAACATAAAGTGAGAATGCTATTACAAGATTTGTAATATTTATTATTATTAAATGCGACGCTCACAAACATGCAATTTGAAAGCAAACTCCAAATCGTTTGGCAAATTGCACAGATGGGAATACGTCTTAGTACCGTACATGGTCACATGCTAACCAAGTCCAATTCCACATCAGCTGATATCATGTTCACATTAAATCCAGATACGTACATTTCACACGAAGATTGTTTTGTATTATCATGTTGTGTTGAAAGACTGTTTTTTAAAAACTTTCAGATTATTAAATTTCTGTCCTGGACTAGATTATAGAATGGATTTGATGATCACCTAATTTATTTTATATCTCCAACTGTGTTTCAGAAAACCTTAATAAATATTAATAGAATAACTGTATATATGCAAATTGACATAATGTACATTTCTGGGCCTTTCTATATTGCAGAGAGATGCCTTTGTCTCCAAAATTCTTTTCAAATATTTCACAAAAATCTATGAAGTTCATACTTAATATTGAGTTTATACTGTGGAGACAAGATAATCA
Organism: Anneissia japonica; assembly: GCF_011630105.1. Taxonomy (NCBI): domain Eukaryota; kingdom Metazoa; phylum Echinodermata; class Crinoidea; order Comatulida; family Comatulidae; genus Anneissia; species Anneissia japonica. Next base: position 123,787 of record NW_022693316.1, on the reverse strand, counting down.
TACGGTATCTTCTTATACTGTATTAGATCCATATTAATGGTACAATAACATAATCCTCTGGTATAAGCTAACCTCCCCCCCCCCCACCACCTCCTTGAATACAAAATTTGGGCCAATTTTTGGGGTCGCCTTATACCTGGAGAATCCTTATTAAATACTCAAATGGCAGCATTGTAAAAAAAACTTGCTTGTATTTAAAGATACAGGCCTAGTGTCTGAAAAGATCAAACCAGCTCTTAATGAGACCCAGTTATGGGCATTTATGTGCTTTTCCTAAGTGATGCATGCAGGGGGTGCGCAGAGAGGGGGTGCCCATCAGGTCCCTCCCACATCAAGAATACTAGATTGACTTTCCTTTCCTTATTGAACCCTCCACGTCCTCCCCAATATCTTGAAAAGACCAGATGAATCAGCCCCCACCCCACTAAATTTTTAAAATTATTAGAGAAAGAGAAAAAAAAAAATAACTCTGAGAGTGCATCTACAGTGCCATAAATCATAAATTTCAGTCACCATAGATAGCTTGGGTGGTCAAGAGACTTTATAGACTCTCTGTGAAAGTCCCTTCCTGGCCTCCATCTAATTCAAATTCCTGGATCCGCCACTGGTTACCTAGATAAATACTACTGAAACTAAAGGTTGAACAAATTTAGTTCAATCGCCATTAACAAGACAAACCCTACTTTATATTTTTCCTACAGCATCTGTCGTAATTATTTCATTGAACAATTCAAATTCTTAAAAGTGCTCGATTATCATTAGCAAGCTTATCGAATCGAGAGCTATTACCATAAATAGAATCATCAGACACGCAATGCTGTATGCAGATTCACTTTTTTTAGAATTTCATAAGCAAAAATCTTAATGCAGGTTATCTTTGAACAGCTGGGCCCGATGAGTCGAATCGTCAATAAATCCATAAACGCTGGATCGGGTGACAACAAGGACTGATGGATAAAAATCAATAGAAATTCCCATTGTTATAATTGTTATTCTAATCACATTCACCAAATATTTTGAGTTTGCTTGATTAAAGACAATCAGTGGGGTAAAGGTAGGGCTGGGTACCTTGTCAATTTCTGAGACTGAGGGCACTTTTTGGGTCCCGTCACCATTTGTAATAGAGGTTGGGGGGGGGGGAACAGAGAGAGACTTTCACAGATGAAGGGTCTATACCCCTTCAGCCACACCATGGTTGGGGCTGAGGTAAGAAAGTTTATGATTGTGGAACCTCTAGATGTGCGGAAATGGCACTCTCAGACTTAAATTTGAATATAATTTTTATTATTTCTCCATGTTTTTTTTTTTTAGAATTTTGAAAAAAAAATTACAGTAGGAAGTGGGGGAAGGCCAGCTGCTCTCTCCCCCCCCCACCAACCTGATTGAATCTGCCACTGAAATCTGTCCTGTACTAATAAATTTGAAAGATAAAATTACTATTTGAATTGTTTACTTTGTATGTTCTTTATCAAAAAAACTGTTATACCCATAAATAGTCATCATATACCTTTTGTCTAGAAAAAGGTGTTTTCTAGACAATTTTGATTGGCGGGCCGCAAACACAGGGTTTTTAATTCATTGTCGTGGGCCGCGAAAAAAAAAATTGCTGACGGGCCGCACTTTGCCCACTTGTGATATATATAATGAAATAATTATACTGTATTATACATATCCAGTAGATATACAGTATCAATCAAATGCTTGTCATATAAAACTCATAAAGATTAATAAATAAAACAAAAAAACTTTAGGATATGGTTTGTAAACCTCAACTAATAAACAGATTATGAATAGTACCATGCAGTAGTACAATTATATTGAGGCAGTGTCTAATACTGTAGATGTTTCTTTCATCATTGCCAACCGTTTTTCTCCAGTACAGTAGGCTCTCATATTATGACCATAATATTATGCCACGTCCCCTGCTATGCAAGAAGCCTTCCACAACATACCTTGCATAACACTATCCATACACACAACAAGTCGCCATATGAAACAGAGGCCTAGTTATTATAATGTAAATTGGTATGAAAGCAGTAGATCAGTCATTCTATGTATTAAACTATTATCACCGACAGAAAAATGCAAATTCTTGAAAATGCATATTATAGAGGATTATCCGTCTATTTCGAAATGAAACAATTACTTTTGTTTTCATATTACAAACTTTATATTCCTATAGGGAAAAAAACATATACGGTGCTTGCATATTTACCATACATTCATAAAAACAACAGGCCTAGTTTTAAGATAATAAAATATTAATAGTTATGTATAATATGGAATTTATGAATCTGTATAATTTATACAACTGGTAGGTAAATAAATACCAGTTCAGAGTATGGTATAGAGTAGGCACACTACATTCAAATTTTGGTTTCTATATCTTGGATACATACTTACTAGTAGGCCTACTGTAACACCGCACATACTGAAATTTTGGAAAAATAATATTTTATGATCTGAACCACACTGACAAAAAGTTTCTAATCCAGTATTTAATCATATTTATCCATTAGAAAGTGTTATTTTGTTGTCTTTATAAGGCAAACCTTTTTTCATACCTTGTTTCACATACTTTTGTTTTTTAAAGATTGCCATAGAAGGATGAGGAAAAATAAGAATAAATTTTGTGTTCTTATTTAGCAAATAGTTTTGCTAAACATTCTAGATGAAGGAGAAAATAAATACATTTTATTGGTGAATGTAAACAGTGTAATGGGACTAGGATGGACAAATGCTTTACTAGGAAGAAATGTACATATTTTAGTGGCAGATACAGGAAATTGAAATAGAGGGGGCCCAGGGACAGATGGAGGGTCTACACCAAACCAGGTATAAAAAAAGTTTCCCTGTTGGTTGTTGGCCAAAACACTTAATTATGAATTATTTTTGTTATAACATTTGAATGTTTATGACAGCGCGGCGCTTTTGGGTTTCAGTACCACTTTTTGGACCACACTCGCAACGAAGTAGGCTACTTGCTTATTCATCAATAAACTCCTAGTTTTGCACCGAAAACGGTATATAAAACTGATGGAAATTTGGGAATTAGACCATATAAAAAACATCAGTTATTATCACCCTATCATATTATATAATTATAGGCTTTTATTTACGCAAAATTTAGAAAAGGGACATGCTCATAATATTTTATTTTTTAGTAAAAACCAATAAAGGTCAAATACAAGTTGAATAGGTCAAAAGTCAATATATCAATGTCAAAGGTCAGATAATTGATGTCACTGAGGATTGTATGTTATTATTATTATTATTATTATTGTTATTATTATTATTATTATGTTGTAATGATGTTGTTTGTACTGTTCTTTGATTTTATTAAAGAGGGTTGAATATCAGTTAACCTACTGGGCTAAACTGGAAGGGTTACCCTCTTTAAAGATGGTTGAAATAAAAAAAATAATAAACTCAATAAAATAATTATACAATTTAGTAAAGTATGCAAATTCAAAATCATTTATATAATATTATTAATTCAAAGAAAATTGCAAATTTTGGATGAAATGTTAACTATGATATGTCAAAGGTCACAATTTCAAAGTCAAAGGTCAAAATATTTTGTATCACTGGAACGCTTATTTAATATGCATCAAAATCAAAACAACTTGTAATGGAACATTTTCAACAATAAAAAAATTATTACAGTTTATTTGTAGTAGAGTCTAATTTCTTTCATATACAGCAAACTCTCTAGGGAGAAATTGACTACAATACATTACAACTATAAGTGCTAATGGGTTAAACAAATCAGATTTTAGTGGTCGTTAACAATTATCAACATTTCCGCAAGTGTACAAACGGTACTCCTTTTTGGCACCCCCTCCTTCCCCTCTGAAAGCGTACATAAAAAATGTTGATTTTGAGTCTTTAAGTCAGCTTCGATATAAATGCCCCTCATGGTAATTTTTGAATAAAATAAATAAATAAATCTATGAAAAAAAACCCAGTATTATGTTACACTTTTAAAAAAATTACTTTTAAAACAATAATAATAAATTTAAAAGCTTACAGTAGATGCATATCATAATATAGACAGAAGGATGGAACGATAGGCAGATGGATAGAGAAACAGCTTGACCGACAAAAAATATATTGTAGTGGATAAAAATAAAAATTCAGTAACCAGTCTCATTTTCTTTTCGTTTTTTGACCTTAACATACTGTAGCACGTATAAAGTCCTGATACTAAATTACCGACTGTAATTTGCAAATACAGCTTGATTGCTCACAAATTACTGTACCGTAACCTCTTGTTAAAATCTAAATGAGTACTTGTAATATCTGACCATCAAACATCTATCAAGAATTTAATCGATTGCTTGTATTTTTTTACGTGCTCATCAGTCTGATTGCCTAGATCAATTTGGCTATTAAAAAACTGCGAGTACTTTAGCAAGCAAGCCCTCCTGAATTTATAACCTAATAGGAAACCTTCACCATTTTGCTGCATTTTTTCTAATGCTGTACGCAGAGTTGTATTTTTTTCAGGCTCCTTCTTAATAATTTTTTTAGCTTCCCAATAGTGAACATCAATAAATTTTATTTATTTTTATTATATTCAGTATATTTTGATCAACATTCCTAAATTTGTTGTATATCTACAGTATCCTCTGTCCTCGTCTAGACCCCCTCTAGGCAAGACTTTACTTATTCCTTGTTTCGCGTACTTATGTTTTTTAAAGATCATCGGAGGAGGGCGGAATAAAAAAAAATTAAAAAAAATTTTGTTTTCTTATTTAGCAAATTACTTTTGCCAAAAACATCGAGATTGAAAAGAAAATAAAAAATAAAATTAGTGGTGGATGTAAAATAGGATGGTTATGCTTCAAATTTATTTAATTAGATAGAAATATACATATCAATCTTTGGAGATTTGAAGGCAGTGGAAGGTGTAATAAAAAAAAGAAAAATTTTATTTTATAATAGTTTTTTTTAAATTGTTTTATATACTTTTATTTATGAAATTTTTGCTTTTTCGTGGCGGCGGGTGTGCTAATTGGCCAAAAATAAAATTTTATTTTTATTTGAAATCATCAATATTTGCAGTCGGCGGGTTCGATACACAAGGTATAAAAAAATTCTTGCCCTCCAGTATATCCAATTCCTGGACCCATCACTGATTATATACTGTACAATAGTGTGATTGAAGAGTACCTAACTAGCCGAGATCGTTTTTTGGTGTGCCATTGATATTGATGTCTTTAAATAACAATAAAAAAAATTGGAAGGACGGGCAGCTTACAAGAGTGTGAGAGGAGGTCAAGCTGAAAGAGAGACTCTGGACCAATGCAACATATGTGTGTAGGTACAGCACCATCAAGCCAGTATTAAAGGAAGATGCTTACCTCCAACTAAAAACACTTTGTTTTCCTTTGCAGCACTTGCGAGAGCCTGGCTGGTCTCCCCTGGAATCCTCTCGGCATATTCGGCAAAATATGATGTTCCATATGGAGAATTAAAACATTCCTACAGGAATAGAGGTTAACATATAATTAACGGGTCATTCCAGCTCAAATCAGCCAGAAATTTAAATGAGCCCCTGTGACCTTTTTTAGATTTTCCCTTAAAAAAATTTCAGCTTCAATTTCTAAGCAGTTTTTAAGTTATGACCTTTTGAAAGTTAGGTAATATGTCCCCTTTTTTATTCCAGTGATTTGAACTTTGACCTGATATTTAGAATACATTAAAATCTGCCTATTTAAAAAAAATCAGTTCACACTGAAGAAGTTAACAAACAGTTTAAACTTTCTACTTACAATGATGATATGTGTATCTGTATACTGGTATAAATTCATGATAAACTGTATTGATTAAGTTAGGGGGTGAGGATGAATTTATGTACTGTAGTTAAGATGGGGAGGGGGGTTCAAGCTTGATTAGAGCAATCTATCTCTTGGCTCCAATTGCAATTCATACTGTGTTGAATCATGTATGCTTTAGTAAAGAGATATAATTTCACAATTAATTTTAAGTGTTAACGGGGTCATCTGGTCAGCCAAAGTAGGGGGGTATTTTCAGGGTCAATGGTCCTGCAACCATGTTTGGGACCCCATCATACCTTCTCTATTGCTCTAAATACCTTGCAAGTTTTTATATGTAGTAGTATGAGCATATTCATTGTCATGTTTAATTTTAACATTAGCATTCTAATAAAATATGCTACCCAAATTTGAATGGTGATTCTTGAAAGAGTGGCCATATATCAGTCTATGTAGCAATTTACAACTTTTTATCTTTGTTTTCCAGAAGATGTAGCTGCGTAAAAACCATACAAAGTCAAAGGAGCCATTACTGGAATGAAAAAGGGGGTGTGGTACCTGAACTTCAAAAGCTAATAAACTTAAAAACTGCTTGGAAATTGAAGCTGGAAGTTTTGACTTTTTCTTTTAGCATAGAAAGGTATTTTCAGAATTTTTTAAAGGAAAATCCAAGGGGGCCACAGGGGCATGCTGGTTGACTTGAGCTGCAATGACCCTATTAAATTGAATTTGAGTCTGAGAAATTTCATGCCCCGATAGTTTTATTGACAAACAGGTGTGCAGTTGTAGAATTGCAAACTCAGATAACAGTGACACTTTGAGGCAATTGTACTTTTATCATAAAGGCGCACTGCGCGCTGTCTGTTTGAAATAGGCCTATATAAAATAAAATCTAAATAAATTCAATACAAAATTTAAATTGCGAATATGAAACACTGATTAAAACACAAATTTATACAGTTGTCATATTTTACTATCAACAATCATTTAATTCAAGCAAGAACTACTATACAGGGACTATGAAAAGGAAAATTCTGGCAATCGTTTATTAAAAACTCAGAATGACCATCTTCCAAGACAGACAGAAAGATGGATTAAAGGCTGACCAGGATATGGAGATGGGCAGCTCACCGCACCGCAAATTAGGAAATTATTCCAGAATTCTTTGTGTAACTGAAATTTCATAAAATTTATGTTCAATTTATATATTCTCACCGCCAAACATCATTAAAAAAACGATTAAATAAAAACATTTGAGAAAGCTTCTTTTTTTTTTTAGACTCAATTTTTACCTAAGAAGAATGAGATTTGGTTTTTTGTAGAGCTTCTTATGTACAGTGTGTTTGTCCTGTGAAAGTGATTTCTATACAATACAATTAAGTATTTAACTTCACTATTGGCCTACGTGCCTAAGAAAAAAACACATAAATTTTAAAATCCTTACCGGTAGTGCAACTATATTAGCCCCGTTTTTTGCAGCATCTGCTACGCGCGACACAGCGTGCCGGATATTCTCAGCCTTGTTTGCAGTAACAGCTAACTGAATCAATCCAAGCCTGAACACTATAATAACGATAATAATAATAAAATATGTAATACATAATAATTTTAATAATATTAATACTAATATGACAACAATTGATAAGTAATAATAATAAAAAAAATAACACTAACAACAATAAAACAAAAATAATAATGAAAATATCAACTAAAACAACAATAATAATTTATTGAATAATATTAAATAAAAATAATATTTCATAGAAATAACTAAATATTTATAATACGTTTAAACTGAAAATATTGTTTACAATTCAAATTTTACTACGTAATGAAAAATGAAACATTAATATGCTGGTACCCACTGTATATCAATCATTCCAGTTACCATTAAAAAAAAAATCAAAATAGCCAACTGAGTGATTCTCACATTTTCCAATTATTCAGTCAGACAAAGGCCAAATTAAACCAATTGTTAGTTTCACGTCTCAGAATTTTAAGATATTTTGGTGAAGGTATTATTTGCTACTTACTCTCCTAGACTTGGTAAAGATGCTGGTAAATAATAAAAATAGTTTTTTATAATTAAAAAAAAAATCTTTGTAATGTATTCTTCTAAATTGTGTTTCCAGCTCTTCTTTGACATCAATCTTTCAGATCGTCATTACTTTTATTTTCCATGGAAGAATGATTGTTTTTTTTTTTCAGAAAAATAGCAAATAGCAATTTTTTTCATGAGGCTCTAAAATTTGATGAGGATGGGGACATAAAACTAGAAATTAATTTTATTTGGCCTAATGACCTAATTAGGCCTGCTGCTACCTTTACAGATCATTAGGTTTTGATTACAAAATTGGGAATAGAAATAAAGTTTGCCATGTTGACCCAGATTCATGCAATATATAATATATATTTCTGTGACTTGTATATGAGGATAGAAGCACTTAATTTCACCACTTTCTTCACAGCTCAAATCATTGGCAGTATCCCCAACAAAGGTTCAAAGGTCCCGAAAGTGGGTCCACACCCCTGCAAATTTTAAGAATAAGGCACAACGTTTATATACTTTGTTTAGCAAATTAATTTTCTCAAAGATTGTCAGAGAAGGGAAAAAAAACATTTTTTTTATTAATTAGCAAACGGTGATGCTACGCTAACTTTGACAAACGTTTTTAATTTTTTTTTGAATGAATGGAATAATTACTCGGCAAGTAATTATTACATCAATGTTTGGTAAAAATTATAGTTGCCTAAAAGTAAAATTAAAGACAGTCGAATAGATTGCATATGTGGCAAAGACAAGCCAAGCCAGTCACTCGTCGCAAAAATCGATTTTGAGTTATTAATACAGTTTTAGAGAGTAAAATAATAGCTATAAAATGGTAAAAAAAATCATTCAAATCGGACATATCCTTATGAAGTTACAAATACAAGCGTTTAAACATACAGCTGTTTAAAGAACAATATATGAGAAATCAGCCTTCAAAGTTTATTTCTCATGCAGAAACCATCATCAAATCCTTAAAAAGTGTTATTTTAACATTGAAAATGGGGAAAATAACAGCATAGAATGATGTATAGATATGTAAAGATTAGTGTAGTGCAATAAAATAGATTTTTAAAAATTTGACATTCCAGCATGTTTGGCCATTTTCTCTGAAACACGATTTGCGACGAGTGACTGGTTTGGCTTGTCTTTGCCACATATCCTGAAAATGCATTTTCCTATCACAGAGGTAGGCTGATTTGCTGCGCTACAGTATGCTGCTGTAAGCGTTCATTGGGCGACAGGGAAAAGCAGTACCTATAAAAAAATATAATTTCATAGATTTTTATTTTTTTGTCGATTCCAATATATATTTAAACTATGACATATGTGAATTTCATCCATATGCAGCTTTTGTATTTTTGTCAAAACAAAACAAAAAATAACCAGTATCCAGATTTCCCATGCATTTCTCCTATACCTCGGGGATCTTTTACCTACCAGGGTAGCAACATTGAAGCAATGACTCACTTTATAAAAACATAAAATTAATTAATAAGCTCACATGTACAGGGCATATGGTTAGTGCTTGGTATTGGCATTTCTAAATACTCCTCTTTAGTATAACTGTTGCTTGCCACTTTCATTTGACTCCAACTTTGTTTCAATATGTTGTACTTATTAGCCTTTGCTATCACTCCGGAACTCTTGCCGGAGCAAGCTCCATCAAGACAAAACATTGTGTTTCACAGTTAAATCAAAGATGATACATGCTGCAGGAAACCCATGATTTTTGACAATTCTTGTTTGAAAATTGCAACCATCACTTATATAAAAACGACAAACGAACCGGTTCAATTGTTTGAATGTGGTAGGGCCTACCGACAGTAAGTTCAATTAGGCCAACTGTAGTTGTGGTTGGGAGAATTTATCTCTATTCTACCCCTGTACTAGGCCTACCAACTATTTTCAAATCACTTGTCCAAAGAAGAGAAAAGAGGAGGGGTCACTCGCGTAAAAAACGGATGTCGATCAGATTGACAAAAATGGTGTAAAAAATCAATAAACCAGAAATATATCCATCCAGGGTCGTTTACAATGGATCCGAAATTATTCACTGAGAATCACAGTTTTCACACTTTATGAGTATCAACTTCGAAATAGCCACGAGAATGGATCACATAATACCATCAACGAATATCCTGGCCTAGCCCTTGGCTGAGAGGCCAGCCCAGGCTCTACCACTACCACCACGGGCCAGTGTGAAGTCAACAACAGAGAGAGAATTCCATCATACACAGTACTGTAAACCTTTTCCAGCAGCAGTACTAGGATGTTTCATTGTCAGACGAAGTTCTAGATCAGTTCAATGCTGTAACACAACTGATTCAATTTGTCAATAATCATATTAAATAGATCAACAAATGTGTCATTCGTCACTCACCTGCTGATTGGGAGGAAGCGATAGCAGCGGCCATGATGAGCTAGGCACAGTCGATATCGTTTCACTGCTGACAAAAAGAGGCGGAGTTTCGCAATGGTTTATTTTGATTTGTTAAAACTGACGGTTTATTTGCTACAGTAACATTTATTTTATAAATCACGAAAAATATTATGTGATTAAAATAATATCATGCTGAAAATTTGAATACAAATACAAACCCTACTTTTTCTGAAGTCAATGCGTCGACTCCAGGTACCGTAAATAATAATGGGGATTCCCCTTTTTTTAGTCGCACGTGCGCGCCGCATAAATACTACGAGGTTGCTAAATGGAAGGTCATTTGAGTACTTTAATTCCAAGTACTGTAATTGTTGTTGTACATCGTTTTATTCAAAACAATTATAATGTCAAATTGAAGTACTGTGAATGATAATGGTTTCCAATGATTATGACCAAAATTAGGGAACAGAAACGATTAATATAAAGAAGAACGCACTGCAAAAAAATCCCCGCCCCCAAATAATATATTTAGTCATTATATCATCTGGCTAGGAGGTATAAAAATATAATTATTAAATATATTAATTATTATTAATATTATATTATTTGTGTACAGTGCACCCTCTAATTCGAAATTAGTTTTTCTAATTTAAAAAGCTGAATTGGAGGGGCGGACTGTCCTCCTGCATGGAAAAAATGATGCGCCATGTGTCAGTCAGTCATGTGTAACGTTATGCTGCCCTCTCATCGAAGAGAAATTCAACTTTAACCCCACTGTTGACACATAATTGATTTTGGAATGTTGTGTGTGGTGGAGAGAGAGGGCTTCCTTCTATGTATAAACCTTTCACAAGATGACGTTATTTCTACTCTTTGCCTTTATTTTATCATGCACAAAATTTGCTGCGAGTCAGTTAGTTGTGAATGTTAAAAATAAAGGTGGAGATTTAATCCAAGAGAACATTCAAGCTGATATTCAGAACGATTTAGTGAGGCTAAACTTTCAAAGGCTAGACGGAACACTTGTTTCAAATTTAATCGATTTCAAAGCGGTAGGTATCGCCTTTTCCCCCGGCAGTGAGTAAGCAATTCTTAGCTAACGCGAGCCTAAGGCATAGGCACAAATGTCATGATAAAATGGTCAACAAAAATATCATGAGAAAATGGTCAAAATAGTAAAACACTTGAAGTCAAGTATATTGTACTAGGCCTACTTGTTTTGATTCCCACCCTAACTAGCCTAGAAAATAATGCAGAGAATCGTATCGTATTTGTTGTAACTTTGTTGTTCACTAGGGAGGCTAAGTTATTCTAGGCCTGGTTCTTGTACTTGTATTATTATTAAAATTGAGCTTATTCGACTGGTTCATTTCGTTGAGTACGAATTTTCGTTAAGTATTATTTTCATTCGATTGGTTCGTAAAATAGACTTCGCTGACAACGAAAATTAACGTAACCAGAGTGCGTTAATCAGCGTTAAATTATGCATGTGACCAAAACAAATATGGCCGATTGGTCAGTTTAGCAACAACATTTGCATTAATATATTAAATTTAGATTAAATTTCAGAAAATAAAAATTATAATATTACCCACATTGAAGTATTAAATAAAAATAAGGCAAATTTTTTTTACGAAAAACCCTTACTGCTACAATCCGAAGTAGCCTTGATTACGCAGCGTGTATCGCGGTAACTATGCAGCCATTTTGTTTTGTCGAGTATTTACTAGTTATCTATTCGACTGGTTGACTTCGTTAAGGAAGATTTTACAACTGCGCAGGTGGGTGTGGTTTAACGAAGAATACGGCCATTGGTTATAATATTTTAGTTACACAATGCATCCCCAAGATAATGTTAAGTTAATAAAAGTTAACTGACCCCTTTGTTGTTCGGGCCAACTAACTATTCATAAGCTATGTAGGCCTAATTACAGTATGTTGAATACCCCGAGCTACGCCGGTACGCCTCATCCTTATTAACGATTCCTGATTTGAGTATATACATTTTCTTCAAAAAACAATAAAATAAAACCAGTTTTCATTCAGTATTATAATATTCTTGTCAAATACAAACAGTCCCTCTCTCATCGATAAAATAAAAGCAATACTCTGTTGTTCCGATTAAAAGAAAAAAAAAACCGCCTGCCCTCATCCCTTTTTTTTTTTTAAAAAAAGAGTGATAATCTAATAATAAATGTAATATTGCCTATAGGATTGGTTTTGTTATTACACATTTGAACACTATTAACAATGGCTGCCTATAGTATCGCAGGCCGTGCAATAAAAAGAAATTCATGTTAGATACAGAAATTTTTCTCAGACAATCTTACAATCAAGTTGGCAACAACCAACGCACCAGCACATTTGTCTGATCCCTCTTCAGAAATGTTAAAAAAGGGCCAAATCGGCAACATGGATAAATAATAAAGAGCACGGCTTGAGCTAAAAATGTTTAGAGATAATACAGGTATTTTTTTTTTCAGATGTCTCTTTTATTATTACAGTATTATATAATTTGACAATTTTTATTCACATGTATTCCTTAGTTGATAAATCTTGATAAGTGTCAGTAAAATTCCAAATTTCTCTTGCTAGTTTTTCGATCAGAGAGATCAGTCAATCTAGCTGCATCACTATGACCAAAGAATGCAACAGTCAGTCGCCACATGCGCGCACGGGAAGTTTGTGAACAGTAGAAACTTACGTTATCAAGAAAAAAAATTTTCAGTTGTATGTAAAAAAAAAACTCTCAAGTGGCAAAGAATAAACTTCCGGGTATTTAGAGAAAAAGCAATTTGGGGGGGTTGATTCCGCAGCACCCCCTAGGAGGGGGTTCAGAACAAAAGTCTCACAACTGTAAATTAGTCTAAATTGGCATGTACGTAGTGATAAGTATTACTGTATGTTATATTTTGTTTTTCTCATAATACTGCAGGAAACAAAGATACAGCGTTTAATGATATTGGGTGAGCAAGAGAGGGAGGAGAGCCGATATCAAGTGATTTGTTTTGTTAGCAAATTCAACAGAAATGATTTTATTTCATCAGACTCAATGTCAAAGCTTAGACAGGTAAGCTTCAAATGCTATTGGCCCCACACCAAGTTGAATCTTGCTCAGTCATTTAAGTTCCATGTTAAGACAGTTGGTGTACACCATGCCTGTAATTGACATGAGCCTATACGGTATTGAGTGTATGTTTTTTAAATGTTGATTAACCTTGGGCATGTGCAGTTCAAACTATGAAATGGCTTATTCTTTTAGACTATTTTTTACACCATTGTTATGCAGTGCGGTGTACTTTATGCTCTTAATGATATTCCTTTGGGGAGTCCTTTCCATTTGAATGTGATTTCATTTCATTTGACACACGAGTCGAGTGCCCGAGCGGTAAGGCAGGGGCGCCGCTAGCTACAGCCTTAACATCAGTGCTGGTTCCAGCCGCTTCTCTCCTCGCCCGTGGTTCAGTTGGTAGAACCAAGTCTTTTCGGATAAGGAGTTAAAATGGAAATCCAGTGTATACATGGCTCTTGTGCACTTTAAAGAACCCATTGCATCTTTTGTAAGAGTAGGGGGTTACGCCGATGTTATGGTTCCGTTGGAGAAGGATGTGAAACTGTATCTACCATGAAGCGCCTATTTACGGCTGCTAGGTAGTCATGGACCACGTCAATACGCAATTATTCTCCTACCTTTACCTTAATGTTAGTGTTTAAATGAACCTTGAATACCTTTTCCATTCAATAAAATTATGTACATGTTTTTCTTCAGAAAAATCTTTATTCAATAATTATAGTATGTAATTTATAAAAATACATGTTTTGCTTCAGAAAAATCCTGGTACAATCCGAACACCAGAGGAAGATCTAGGCATTGAGGACCACATTATGAATATTGCCATTGACCCACGGAGGTCAAGTCAGTTCAGCAAACACATTGAGAATATGTGTTCTGAGGCAAAATCAAGTACATACACAAGTGTACTGGACATCAAAGGATGGTCAAAAGGTTAGAAACTATAAAGTTTTGAAAATTACAAAATTAACAGAAAAGGTAAAAAAACTATGTAACATCTCATCATATTCATAGGACAAGGGTGGGCAAAGTGCGTCCTGACTGATTTTTTTTTTGTGGCCCACGAAAATTAATTAAAAACCCTATGTGTGCGGCTCACCAAACATTTTTGACTAGAAATCACCTTGTTTTTTACGGCCCGACACCGATTATCTGTAAAATGTAATACTGTATTAAAACTGAACATAAAGCGGTAGAAAAGCAGTGTATGAAGGTTTTTGCAAGCGCACAGGTTTGGGTGTGGCCCTCGGTGTTCAATCAAAAGTTCACTTTGCCCTCCAGCCTATTTTTATGCCCACCCCTGCGATATGGAGTGGATCGTTTTTGAGTGTCGCAGTCAAACCTAACATTCTGACCAATCAGAACATGTTACTCAGTGGGCGGAGCCAGGGAATAAGGTCACATCCCACAGGTGTGTATTTGGAATGTAGCTGCACAATGTCATTACATTACAGGCTTAGCGGTAAAAAAAAAACAAGACCTAATTATTACTAAACCTAAATAAAAAAAAAAACAAGACCTAATTATTACTAAACCTAACAAACTAGAAACCAAACAGAGCATCACTCTGCCTTTTGATAATGAACTAAAGAATGTCAAATCTAAGTCACAGAAGCTCCATTGATAGAGGTATCTGACTACAGTATTCCATCCTATGTGACAGGCCCATATATAGGCATGATGATGTCATACTCAAATATAGCCATACCACAGTTATTTGTAACATAAAATTGTATAGTGTTGAAAGCGTAATAACAGTGATTTCTCAAGGATATTATTTAGTGAAAGAAGGTAGTGGGGTTTTTGTCTCACTATTTACAGGGTAGGACATTGAGTTCATTAAGTATGATTATGTAAATTTATGTTGATTAATTTTAATTATTTCTGCTCTCAAATATTTTTCCTTTTTCAAACTTTTTCACAGGCAGTAATATAACTTATCAGGGACTTATGAACTTTGCTCAGAGGCTAAACACAGAGAAAATTTCCAGCTGTGCCAGCTTGAGTGGAACTTCTGCACCGTGTGCCTGTACATTGGATATTTGCATCGGCTGGTATCCGTGTGGATTAAAATATTGCCATGGAAGAGATGCTGGCGGGAAGATAATGAATTACCGTTGTGGCATCAAAACGTGCAGCAAATGCCATCATTTTACGTACAAAGTTCAACACAGGAATCTCTGTTTATGGGGCGTGTAGAATGAATGATGTTGATTGTTGGCAATATAAATCATATTCTGTGCATAAAGCAGGAATGTTGTTAGTTTTTTTTTGTAACATTATTTAAATTTTATTAATGTTTTTGCAAGCAACTACTGTACACTACGTCATTATATTAGTGAATATTCGTGGTACATCTTGGGATACAAGTCAAATCCAAAACGAAAAATTATTGGACTTTCAGATCATTTATGTAAAATAAGATTCGACTTAAAATTATTCGAGATGCAAAGTCGAATTAGGCAAGTTTTACCATAGTTATACCAACTGTTAACGTTTCGGCTGACGACCCAAACAAGCGACCCACTTCCTCTGTATCATTAACTGATGAAAGTAAAAATATTGCAACTCATAGTTTGAGAAAGTCTGCTGGAAAAGTAGAGTTGTTCTCAATTGTTACTTTGAGTAAGGCCAATAAAAAAAAAAATTCTTGTGTTGGCCACGTTTTGGTAAAATCCAAAAAATGGGTAGGTCAGTAGGAAAAGTTGTGTTTTAAATTTTTATTTAATTTTAATTTTTTAATGGCGACTAAAATGCCAACTCTCAATTTTGAACATTTTGGGTCAACACAATAATTTTTTTATTTGGCCTTATTTATGAGGTGTACCGCAAACATGTGTTATTGTAATGTTAATGTGTTATTTTAATACTGTATTGATTATAGAGCTGAGACTGGCTGTATAAAACTGTCTCAGATTTATAGCTTTCTGTTTAAACTGATTGTAGTAAAAAACATATCAATAAATATGTGCATTCTTATTACTTATGTTTTTAATGTTAAAAATAGTAGAGTACAATATAATACAGATGACATACTTCTGGACATTATAGCAGAAGATGCAATTTTACATTTCTATATTATCAAATATTGTTGATACCAAAATATGAAGGATAATCCATCTCTACATGTATGTATCTAATTCTAATATAAAACAAGATTGTACATGAAAGTCTAGAGGACAATGAATGTTTTAAAGAAAGGATCTGTACAGTATATGTTACAAAGGACAGCAGATCATAGACTTAAAGTTAAATATGAACAAGGAATCCACCCAGTAGTATAATTGGATTAATGGTGGGATTGTCAGCACTTAAGCAAAGGACCCAATGACCAGGGCAAAGGCGCTATATAAATAACCAAATAAATGTTGAACCCCTCGGAAGTGCCCTCCCATGGGTCCAAAAAAAGTTGTCACTTGGGAGACCTAAACTTAATGTCATGCTGTTACTATCCCATTTATCAGGTTTTGTCAGTCTTATCTCAATACTGTAATCCAATTAAACATCAAAAAAGAATACCTCTACTTAAGAGTACTATCACAGCAGGCAATGCTATTTGTTAATAAATTACCAGTGTAGTTCTTAAAACCTGTTCATAAATTTGTTAAGGATTTTTAATACCTTAGTTGTAATTTAAGATAAAAATCATAATGGATATATATGTTTTTGAATTTTAAAAATCAATGACTTTTGTTAGAAGTTACAACATAGTTTTTAATTTAATTGTGCTTGTCTTTTTATAATGTATTCACAGTTAATTAGCTTCACTGTTAATCTTAATACAAAATTCCCTGAAGCAGCAATTAATAGAGATAAGAAGAGATCGGCAAAACCTGGTTCAAAAATTGAATATTCGGTAAATGGGGAGGTATCCTCATATGATATCGGGTCTCGGGTAAAAATAATCAACATAATGTTAACGTATATACTCAAGTATAAGACAAGACTTAAAATAGCAACTTACGATGGAAAAACAGATAGGATATGCACAACATACAAATTTTAGATTTTTTAATCATGTTTGTCTTATGTGCGGATCATCTGTAACACGCGAATTTACTATCAATGAATGCAATTCCAAATACGGGAGAAATAAGATTTTGAGGAACATTTAAAAACTTGTATAATAATGGTATTACACTGTGTTCGGAAGATTAACCTTGAATTTGGCTCCGTTTTTGCCAGCTAGATGCAGTATCAGGACCATACAAAGCAGAAAAAAGTAGAAATTCAGACCATGAAATGAGGTCGTCGAATGGTGTAACTGTGAACAAGTGAAACTAAAAAATGGCTTATTACATCATGTATTTAATACCAGATTCATCACATGAGGAAAATGTTCCCGAGCAATTTCATTCCTGGCCCTCTCCTGATCGAACTTTTGATGTTTGTTTCGAGTTTCTTTGTTTCGATATTCCTTCCTTTGATCGTGAGTTGATTTTCGATTTGGAGTTTGTTGTAGATTTTTTCTTGGTCTTGCTTTCGCCACCTTTACTTAACAGAGGGTGAACTTCTGGAAAATATAAAGAAAACAAAATGAACTTCAGTATTTTGAATTATTGGAGTCGAGCTGAAGTAGTTAAGATTCTTGCCTTGGAATACTCATCTGTTATTTTATTATATTCTAATAGTTTCATCTTGTTTGCTTATTATGACTGTAGAATTGTTTTATCGATAACAAACCAAGCACAATTGATGTAAACTTACTGCGAGTTTTCGTCGATATTAACAATATGAATTCATGTTATGTGACATACGGACAAAAGCTCGCGGTAAGTTTACATAAATTTTTCTTGGTCTACTATCGATAAAACAGTTCTACAGCTGTCATTTTATTGATTGATAATACCGTAAATCATGCCAAAGTGCTTATCAAATTTTTTGAGGCCCAAAGAAAAAAAAAAAAAAATATCAGTACAGTAATTGTATTTTTAATTGTATGTTTGTATTATAATTTTGTTTATTATTCCTTATCAAAAAAATTATGTTCAGTAATGTGTAACCATTTTATTGTAAAATTATTGTAAAGTATTAATCATTCTATAATTTATTGCATATTAATTCATCATCAAAATGTTTATATTTTTTTTGTTTTATAAAGTGTATGTACATTGTAGATTTCAAAACATTTTGACAGTAAATTTTGATATGAAAACTAACAATGTATTTTCACTTATTTACCGTCTAATGGTGCATTTTGCAGATCGACCTCTATGGCTTTTAGTTTCTTCCTCTTTGGTGATGGACTGTTGGACTCTCCTGTGGCAGCTCGCTTTTCAGCCAAAGGTTCATCAGTCTAAAAATAAATAATTAATAATATTGAGAAAATATTGTCTGTTTAGTAATCAAATTTAATAGAAATACTATAACGGAAATATTATAATAGAGAAATTGAGATTTGTTGGTCGAGGTAAACCCAATGGGTGGTTTGACATGGAATGACCCTAACACAAGGTGCATGCAACGTTCCTTGGTTGCTGAATTTTTAAGCACGCACTATTGATCTTATAACTGCTTTAAAAACTATATACATCTGCGAAATTATTCTCAAACTGAAAAATTGTAAATGAATGTCTAAACCATCCAATTACATCCAATATGAAAATTGGGTTTGAACACATTTTTATATAATTTTTGCTATTAGAAACCACATCTGGGTACTTGGTCCTAATTTTAGTGCCTGTCAAATACACCCAGCAAACACATACTAAAATATTAAGATACATAAAAAGGTTATGACTTGAGATTATAAGCTTGTGTCTGTTGACCAAATAAATTAATTAATACAATTTCACTTGTACACAGTACAAACAGAAATTAATAAATACGAGAGACTTACAGGGTCAGTTGCAGGCGCCCAACTTGGTTCCTCTGGCTCCTCTATCTCGGGGGCCACAGGTAGAAATAACAACACATCGTTGTCTTCATCTTCTTCATCACTAAGCAAAATATAAGAATATAACTTCAAATACAGCTCTCCGTCTTATTAAAGACCCCTCCACTTTAAGACCACCTCCAATTAAAGAACACTAATTAACGAATGTCTTATATCATTATCATTCAAATTAGAGACCAAACCTGCTAAAGACCATTGGAACTCAGGTCCCAAAATTGTTTTTTAATTGGAGGGGGACCTGTAGTATACAAAACAGTTGTTCTTAACATTGGTGTAATGTTGTATTTACAGTAAAATGTGTTAGACCTTTGTTTCACAATGGACAAACAGATACACACACATTCCTTAAACCCTTGTCAAACTACATTTGACAAAAACATGTGACATGCCCAAATATGGTCAAGATGACATCACATCATGGCCATACACAGGCACATCATAACTATATAAGGGCATACAACAGCTTTTCTGTCAAATACAGTTTGATAGTCTAGATAGGGCTTTTTGTCAAGTATTCCTGGCTTTTTACTGATTTGAACCCTGAACCTTCACCCCTGAAATCTGAGATTGTAAAGTGAGGACTTTGATCATCAAGTTACAGCATCTGGGTTATAAAAAAAGTAGTTTACCTGCTCATAAATGCAGCGATTGCATCCACAGATACAACATCAACTTCCTCATCCTCCAGTTGTCGGGCATCTACAGGAATAAATAAAGTCGACAGATAATAATAATAATATAAAGAAACCATATCCCATGACAATATGTTCTACTGGTGTCACAAATAGGTTCATTGTTATCTCGTTGATATGACAAACAAAATTACAATGCCTGCCAACTCGTCCCCATACACGAAACAGGCATAGAAGAAAGTAAATCAGTCAGTACACTACTGTAGGTGACAATCCTATACCAATAGTGTATGGCACAGTCAATAGTGTATGGCACAGTCTATAGTGTATGGCACAGTCTATAGTGTATGGCACAGTCAATAGTGTATGGCACAGTCAATAGTGTATGGCACAGTCAATAGTGTATGGCACAGTCTATAGTGTATGGCACAGTCAATAGTGTATGGCACAGTTGTTGGTGATTTTGTTGCGGCCCACAAAAATAAATTAAAAACCCTATGTGTGTGGACCCTTGTTTTTTATGGCCCAACATTAATCACCTGTAAAAAAAATATCAAAACTGAGCATAAAGTGGTATAAAAATGAAGGCTTTTGGAAGCATCAAAATTTTGGTATGGTGTTCAGTGTTAAATCAACAGCCCCTGGTGGAGTATACTTTTTCAAGCACAGAATAATAATGTGGGCATGAGAATTGAAGGAAGATGTGATTGCATTAATGTGTTTTACCCCCTGGAAGGTTTGAAACCAAAAGGATATTGTGGTGTTTATAAAACTTACCAACAGGATCCTCCACTGACTTGTCCTCATCTTCAATGTCAAACTCACTTTCACGTTCTTCATATTCAACATTCTCATCAAGTTCTTTGAAATCTGGGGCATATGCACTCCAATTTTCCTGCATAAAAAAAAATGGCTTTAATCTAGAAGTGCATGTTTAAATATTGAAACTGCTACATTAAGCTTTTGGAAAAGATCTTAGGTCTATTCACACTAAATTTGTGTGGTGTGCCCATATATGGGCATGACATCATATTACAACCAAATATGGGCATATCACCTTTGTGACCCAAGATCATAATAGGGCTGTAAACTCGTCCTCAGGCCAAAAATGAGTTGTTATAATGGCATAGAACATATCCTTTACTTTAAAGTGACAGTTAATGATCTCAAACGTGTGTCTGAAAACAAAGTTATGACCGTTCGAATAATTATCATCTTATCAACTTTCATAAATCAAGTCTTGAGAAAAATGCTGTTATTTCGGCAGGTTTTTATTCATTCAACTCCCATCAGACAATGGCTAAGTTTTACCTTTTACAGTTGGAACTCAAACTTCAGGAATATTAAAGATTAAAAGTTATACTTATGTTATGTGCAGATAAACAATGCAAAATTATAGTACTTTAGAGATAGGTTTTATTAGCTTTCAGGCAAGGTCTCATAATCTGAATGAGAGCAGTATAATAGAGGCAGTAGAGTATATTGGCACTGACGGCCGCTCATATAAAAAAAATAATCTATTAATCAGCCAATTCTCAAAATTATATCAATGGGGTATTTCAAGTCAAGGTTTATAATTTAGATGACATAAAAAAGAAGGCTGTAATAGTGTCAAGCCCATGCTGAATGCAGACCCTGAGGGAGAGCTTAATAAAATATATTTGGGAGTCATGTTGGGGCTTACACAGTTCCTGCCAATGCTCCTCACCCCACCTCCACATGTTTCCTGAAAAAGGAGTTGCAAAGTATTTCAAGTCAAAGCCTCCATAATACAGAACTACCATCTTGATAACAAAGTTAATGACAGACAATGCAGTCAGTCAAGTCAAAAGAATATTTCAATACGTACCACTTGATTCTGTGCCCACAGAGATACAACACCACTGGAAACAGATGCAATGATTGGACGAACCGGATGCCATACAACATCCAATAGGAGTTCACCCCTTGTTCCATGAAGAATCTTCACTAAATTGCCGTATTTCTTTTCCCAAATGTATAGAGCATGTTGTCTTGCAGATCCTTTACAAAAGCAAAAGCAGAGAGCATTACAATTGTAATTCAATTTATTTATTTTTGCAAAAACAAAACTACTACAAACACAAGATCAACAGCTTCCCATATAAAGGCCTATACAGACTATCAAATTTTATTAAATTTAGCCAACTGAGTTAAAGCTGTCTCGAGACGATATTTCCGTCCACGAAGGGCATCCAGTCTGGGCCCCCATTAAATTTTTCCAAATTATTTTTTTTTAAATTGAGAAAGAAATATTCAAAATTTAAGTCTAAGAGTGCCATTTCTGACCATCTAGAAGTGGGTGCCATAATCAGAAAATTTCTAACCTCAGCGCTAACTAATGGTATGGCTGAGGTGGTCTACACCCTCCGCCTTATAAAAGTCCTTCTCTGGACCCCTTTTTATTTCAAATTCCTGGATCCACCACTGCATTAGAAGCCCATAGGAGCCACATGCTGTTTCTGGCCTATGGCATTGTGAAACATTCCCGAATAAGATGAATATGATTTCCATAGTTTTTCAATAATGTGAAGCATAATAATAACATTTTAAATACACTCATGCATGATGATTATAATAGGGCAACGCACTGTTGTAAGGCTCATGGCTTGAATAAGCCATATTGGCCCAGAGAGAGAGGGAGAGATGCATTGGCATTACGTGCTATGTAAGACAAAAATATTAAAGTTTGCTACCCACCTGCAACAATGTACTCTCCATCTCCCGAGAAACAGCATTTTTTCCATGCAGTTCGATTCACTAGATCCTGAAGCTTTTGTATAGGCTCTGGTTCACCATCTTTGCCACAGGCTAACACCTCCCTACTCTCATACACCCGGATAACACGGTCAGCTGTATTTACCAAAAAGCAACTGAAAATAATGATAAAAATTTATGAAATTTTTTATCAGTAACAATTTGCTATTGAGGGTCATCAGTCTTTTGCAGAATGCAGTCTTACAGGGTTTGAACCAGGACTTTGGGATTTAAAGGGAACCATCTTACCGTAACTACCAAGCCACAGTACTCATGGCGGATGATTATGACACCTTCTTAGACTTAAATTTGAATGTTGTATTCTCTTTTTCTCCATTTTAAAAAATAATTTTGTAAAATTTAAAGGGGCAGGGCTGGGCCATCTTCCCCCCTCCCCTCCCGCCACTGGACGGATTGACTAAGATCATCACATACATTTGGAAAACTTACTTTCCTCTCCTTGCGAATTCAATGGATTTGATGGCGGTGGTATTACTGGAGCCTGAGCTGACTCGGAAACTTGCTTCCACCTGTAAAGTTTTAGTATTGACGACAATAACCTTCAAAACAAAAATGTCAACATGATTAGTGGCACAGAACTTGTGGCGATTGTTCTTTTACTGTTGCTGCTCCGAAGCTTTAGAACCAACTACCTGAGACTCTGCGTGATTCTCCATCTCTGACTGTCTTCAAGTCTTGGCTCAAATCCCATCTTTTCTCATTATTTTATTCTGAACTTGATTCCCATAATTTTGGTTTTGTATTCTTCCTTTTATCGTGCATGTGGGCTGTAGTTTTTCTAAGTGTACAGAGGCAACTAAAATATTGCCAATAGCATTACTATTTATCAAAATGTTTGATGCTATGATTTTTATGAAACTGTAAAAATAGCTTTGCACTGCGAGGCACATATTAAAGGATCTAGGCAGCTGACGTGCAGTTTCCTAAATAAAGGGATCAAGCAGGGGATGGCCAAGATCTTATTATAATACTTCTCTCCGCATTCAATTTAGAAATCAGAAACTTGGGCTTACCCCTGGTTACCCACAGCAGCTGACGTGCAGTGCTATACAACTTAACTACAACATGTACCGGATAAATACAGATACAAATATAGTCCTTAGCCCACCTAACTCTCAATATGAGGGTTCTTCGGAACTGATCAGCGATCAGACACCGATGACCTTCTTTTGTTCAAGTTCAATTTATTGTCATATACAAAGTAAATGAAATTTGTTTTCCAAGGTTCACAATAAAAACAAGGACATACTAAAATACAATACAAAGATACAATATAAAACAATTTAACCTACCTGTATAGGATGCATAAAATGATATAAAACAATATATAATTTATATAAAAACTGATAAACCTTTCATTTCAACCCTGTGTTGTATTTTTAGCATTTTAAATGGATTTAAATAAATAATTATGCAAATAATATAAAAATAAATATTAAAACCAGGCAATGGCTGGGTTTGAACCAGGGTCTACAGCACAAGAAGCAGGAACAATACCTCTCAGTCAACCACGCAGCTCTAGTCAACCATATTAAACAATAGTAAAATACATAGTATAGACAAGCTCCTTCAGCGATGGTGATAGGAGACACCCAAATTTTAAATTAATCTTAGCACTATAATGATGAAGCAAACAGTCATCAAAACATCAAACAGACAAATAATATGCCTAAAGCTTTGACAAAAAAATGTTGTATTCCCAAATATAGTCACGACGTGTCTATAATATGTGGCAAAGCCAAACCAGTCACTCGTCGCAAAAATTTATTTTAAATTAATAATACATAGAGAGTTATAAAATGGTAAAAGAATCAATAAAATCTGACATTTCGTTAAGAAGTTAAGAGTTTAGACATACAGCCGTTCAAAAAACAATATTTGAGAAATCCACCTTTAAAGTTTATGATTTTGGGCATTTCTCATACAGAAGAAATCACCAAATCATTAAAAATTGTTGTTTCAACATTGGAAATGAGGAAAAATAGCATGGTATATAGATATATAAAGGTTAGTTTAGTGCAATAAAATAGATTTAAAAAATGTTGACATTTCAGCATGTTTTGGCCATTATTTTAGAAAAAGGATTCAACCAGTTTGAAAAGTTTGTCTGAAAAAATCAGTGTTATTTATTTACTTAATATGACTTACATTCTTTACTCTTATTTTTTCATTGTCAGACAAGATGACACAACACAATCTATTGAGTGGTCAGACAAGCTGTCTCTTATACACATCTAGATGTGTATAAGAGACAGGTAATACATTGACCAAATCAACAGTCAATACTCAAATTTTCTGCAAATGTCCACATAATCAATGAATTTTATGCTGCCATTAAGAGAAACGATATAGCAAAAACCATATTTTATAAGAGTATGCAACTGGGAACGGGAAATTTTCTCAGTGAATTGATTCTTGCACGAGATAGCAAGTGTTCAATTTTAACTTTTAAAACAAAACAAATATATCATAAGAAAAAAATCCCTTCAGTGAAACAGTAATTTGTTTTAAATTTGAATATATTTAGTAAAATTAAGAATAATAATAATTTCTCTAAATCGGACTAAAGGGGAATATCTTTTGTGTTATTTTCCCCTTAACGTCATGTCTTTATTTTTCCTCATTCTAATTGGAAATCAGAAATTTGGGATGGGCCCCCTGGGGATCCACGGCAACTGCAGTGTAGTGCCACAGTGAAAAAAGTTTGGCGCAGTGGGAAGGGTTTGGTTTCCCAACCTCAAGGTCAGGGTTTCAATCTCATTGTCCTTAGCCAGTATATGAGGGCTATTCGAGGAGCCAAGTGATAAAACTCCAATAATAATCCAACACTGTCTGGATTTGAACCGGGGTCTACAGCACAAGAAGCAGGAACAATACCTCTCAGCCAACCGCGCAGCTCTAGTCAACCATATTAAACAATAGTAAAATACATAGTATCAGGGCTAGAAATTTACTTTTTCAGCCACTAGCAACCTATTGCTAAAATGTGCTAGTTGTTAAAAATGTAACTAGCAAAATGAGCTTCTCAACTAGTAAAATATTGATACCAACTCAACATATTATTTTCGGAAAATAAATTGTATGAAAATAACTAATGATGTACTACTTCTATAAATTTGTGTGTTAAATGTTTTAATATAATATTTTCTGTTATGGTGAGGTTAGTACAATAAATATCACAAAGAAATAGCCAAGGGAGTATAAAAAATCGATTTCTATACCTTGTACATTTATTCACTTCAGTGTCAGAAAATTTTTAATAAGAAAAAAAAAATCATGATACAAAATAAAAATTTAATATTATACTTAATTTATTTTTTTAAATAAGTTAAGTTTATCATTCATTTAATTTTTATTTTGTATCTGTGATTTTGTTTTCATATTAAATATGTACTGCTTATTGGAATTTTTCAAAATAATATAATTATAAATAAAATTTATTTTATATTAATTTTATATCGTATTATTTGGAAAATTAAAAAAAAATATACTTGTTTAGTGTCACACCCTCAGAAATAATCAGGGGTGGGGGAGGGGGGAGAGGAGTTTTTTTTTTGCCAGACTAGCCTTGGCCTAGCTAGGCAGGCTTAGCTAGGGGCTAGGCCTAGAGATTTCAAAAACTGCATTGGTAGCAAGCCAAATCTTTGACAGAAAAAGGCCATGACAGAAACTCAATTTTACATAAAAGATTTGTTTGTACAGTATTTATTTTGATAGGTCTTGGTCTTTTAAAGCTGGGGCTAGACGTTTTGCAGGCGGCCGCTTGTGCAGTAGGCCTAGCCTAGGCCTAGGTTAGGCGGTCTACTACTACAGTACTACTGCTGTAGGCCTAGCCAGACTAGCTAGGCTAGGGTCTAGCCTAGTAGGCTAGGCCTAAAACATCTGCCAATTGAAGCCTAGGTTGTAACCTATTATTTGTCTAAGCTTAGTAAATTATTATTATCATATCTGAAACATTGTTTATTATCTAAAAAGAACCAAATTGAATATGTTCGCCTTAACTACCGATTGCATCGCCCGTGACTTCCGTCAATAAACACATGTGAGCGATTTTTTTTTCTATACACTACTTAGCTTGTTGCATGCATGCAAGCAATGCAAGGTTTGAAAAAAAAATTAATGTTGGTGGCGCACTTCACATCTTGTGCTCAAGATCGTTTTTCGTCGATTATAGGCATTTTTAGTCGATTTTCATAATTAAAAAATAAATAAATAAATTTAATAAAATTTGTATTAGTTTTTGTAGATCATTTAGTCTAGTTTTATTTAATACTAGGCTAATTACAAGATATTTTGTACAGATATTTCAACTAGCATTCATTTTTTAAAATTTGCTGGTTTGTGAATTTTTACCTAGCAATTATGACAAACCTACTAGCAAATTGCTAGTTTGCTAGCGTGAATTTCGAGCCCTGAGTATAGACAGCTCCTTCAGCGATGGTGATAGGAGACACCCAAATTTTATAATGATGAAACAAACAGTCATCAAAACATCAAACACACAAATAATATGCCTAAAGCTTTGACAAAAACTGTTGTATTCCCAAATATAGTCAAGACGTGTCTATATATGTGGCAAAGACAAGCCAAAGCAGTCACTCGTCGCAAAAAATTATTTCTAATTAATACAGGGTTCAACAATGAAGTGAGAGCTATAAAATGGTAAAATAATCATTAAAATCCAACATTTCGTTAAGAAGTTACAAGAGTTTAGACATACAGCCGTTTAAAAAACAATATTTGAGAAATCCACCTTTAAAGTTTATGATTTTGGGCATTTCTCATACATAAGAAATCACCAAATCGTTAAAAATTGTTGTTTCAACATTGGAAATGAGGAAAATAACAGCATAGCATGATATATAGATATATAAAGGTTAGTTTAGTGCAATAAAATAGATTTAAAAAATGTTGACATTTCAGCATGTTTTGGCCATTATTTTAGAAAAAGGATTTGTGACGAGTGACTGATTTGGCTTGTCTTTGCCACATATGGTCATGATGTGACGTCATCATGACCATATTTAGGTATGTTTTTTGTCAAATAAACAGACAGGGCTTTACCTTTCCTTTGGCATTGCCTGTGTAAATATGACTTCCTCTGCGATCAAATGTGGCAACAATGTTTAAATCGGACTGCAAATAAACAAACAATATTATTATCTGTATATTATTATTACAATACATTTTCTAACGTAAATCAAATTTAATGTGCGGTATGGGGACCCCTTAGGGGTCCGATACAAATAATTAGAATTTGTCAAGTCCAAACGGTCCACAGGGGGTCCCATAAAATTCTGGAGTCCACTAGACTTTCAGACTAATTTTTCACGACTTCATTATTCTCTCGTCTACATCAGTGTTATAAACACCTTACTGACCATTAGGAGTCTTATAAAAAATTGAGTTTTGCTAATATTTGTTGTATTTTGTACTGAATCTTCTTCTATCTATAATCTTATCATCCTATTGGTGAATATTGACAATGAGTAAATTTTTTACTTAGGGGTCCGTAAAGACTTGCATCATGTCCCGCGAGGTCTGGGGATGTAAAAAAAAGGTTGGGAACAGATGACCTAAATAAGCATATATATATTCACTTACATCTTCTTCTAATTGTATATCTGAGTGGGTTCCATCAAGACTAAGTAGGACAGGTGTATGTTTCATGGGACATACCAGCATCTTGTCCCTATAATAATAATCACAATATTTATACTGTATAACTATAATTAACTATACTTTTCACTCTAGCACAAAAAGTGATTCTACTTTTGTTAATAATAAATTATGTTTTTTAGGACATACATTGGACAATATAATACATTAATCAATAACTTAACTATCAAATTATTATTATAACCCGGGATTTTGCAATACCCGGGCTAGAAACCCCCGAGTTATGGTTGGTGTTACGGTGGTGGTTGTCCTAGGCATTCAGCGTAGGACAACCCAGGTGCATTCCGGAATCGCCAGTGTAAACAACGCCAAATTCGATTCTGGAATTTAGGCCTTACCTGCCGCATATTGCACCTGTGGTCAGGTAGGCCTAAACTTTTCAAATTAAGCCCCATGTGCTCCGGTATAGACTTGATATTAAAACTGCTGATTTAATTCGTATAATATACATTGCTTCAATATTGACAATAATTGTGGCTTCGTCACGACGAGGAACTTGAGCGAAGTGATGATCACTATCGCAACAAAAATTGAGGGCGGTATTTGAACCCGAGTTCATTGCCAGTGTAAAATAGATGCAACTCGGGAGCAACCCGGACATTTTCGTTCGATGTAAATGGGAAATTCACCAGGGATCACTCCGGAATTAACACGGGTTAATTCTGCCCTTGGCAGTGTAAAAGGGGTATATGATACAATTTGACTTACAGATTGTTAAGTAATGGAAAACACAACAATTTGGCATGTAGAATAAGATCGATTTAGAATTTATTCGACTTAGGCACAGTTGACTTAGGCAAGTTTAACTGTAAGCCATAAAATTTGATAGTATGGGCACAACTTCTAAAGCCTCATAATAAGCACAATTGGGTATGTACTACAATGACGTATCTATGGGAAATTTTCTAAGCAAAAAATGTATATCAAGTAGTTAAAAATTACCTTTATCACCTTATTTTGCCAGGTAGCTCCCCCATAATCTCTGAGCATCCCATTTTATCTTTGTGCCTCCCCAAACAGCCACCCCCGAACCCCCACCATTTCAATACTCTTAGATACACCACCTGTGCGCTAACTTGTTACCTTTGTCTGGGATGGAAGATGACCTTTAAAACAGGAGAAGGAAACCTGAAACGATGATCACAATCACCTGACAAGACGTCCCAAATAGATACCATGTTGTCTGTAGAGGCGCTCAGTAGCTTATGACCATTTCGACTCCAACTGAAAAATGAGATTGATTGATAGGTAAATGAAATGTAGGTTGCAGAGCTTCCTACTATACTGATACTCTATAAAGTAAATCCCATTAATGAGGTTTAGTAGGTAGAGATATAGATTATTCAGTAGTGCGAAAGAATCATGGTGTCATAAGAACACCTCCACTACATTATTTTATGTGTCTTTCAATGGAAAAAGTTACACTGGCCATCTATATATGCACTTGTGTACATTGAAAATTATATTTATTATTAAATGTTATGGTATTTATATAGCACCTTTGCCTTCTGGTCAAAAGCGCTTGAATGAACTCCCCAAAGGGTCCTGTGATGTCCGGTTTGCTGTCAACTGGTGCACATGCCAGGTTCACAGCAGGGGCTGGACAAGACCACTGTCCACTGGGGTAACCTTCTGCTCTTCTCAAAGGAGGGTGATTCCATGTCAAATCAACCAGTTTCAGAACAAATCCCCAGGTGACCCCCTCAGATTTTAATGAAATTTGGTCAGAATGATGATATGTTGCTCATA
>NW_022693316.1:90519-93336 GCF_011630105.1 Anneissia japonica | reverse complement strand
TGAAATCCGAAATTATTCAAAATGTCACTTTTCGCGATTCGCGAGTGCGTAAAATGAACTAAGTCCAGCAAATTTCAAACGGCCATATCTCAAAAACGACATGGAGTATGACTTTCAAATTTTGCATGTGTTCATATGAGCAACATATCATCATTCTGACCAAATTTCATTAAAATCTGAGGGGGGTCACCTGGGGACCTCTGGTTGATTTGACATGGAATGACCCAGGATGTTCCGGGTTCTTTAAAATGAATGATATACTATATGTTGGGTCTACGGTTTATAGTCCATATCCAGGACGCCTTGGTTTTACTACCTGGATTCATGAGCGAAAAGGGTACAAACAAGCGTTGATCTATGTCTCTGGGTTACACTCCCCCTCCGCGAGTTACCGCCGCTTAGCTGCTTGATTCGCCCTACCTTAACGAGCATACAGGGTGAATATGCGCACTAATGATCTTGCAGATGCCCCTTGTCAAGAAATCCCAGATTACAATCCTTCCATCGTTGCAACCAACAGCTAAAAGACTGCCTCGCTTGTTGAAGCAACAGGTCAGGGCTATGCTAATGCAATCTAGGGTACCGTCACTTTCCTGTAAGACGACATCAACAGATCACTTTCAAATTTCAAACGTAATTATTATAATAAGTAACCTCCAGCAATGACTGGTAATGTAAGTCAAATAATCATGACGAACATTCAATATGTTACCAAGTAAAAAATTTTACGCTGAACTACCTGTAAACTTAACTAAACTTTCTCTATGCACAGATAATTGATTTATTTTTACAACGAAGAGTGTCTCATACCCCATTGAGCAACATGGGATTAGCTAATTGTGGAAACTACCGGAGCCCAGCATGTTGTCGAATGGAGTGCCTGCATGAGGCTGTTTTCGTTACCAGGGCCAGTACTCAATTTGAAATAACTGACCCATGCGTTGATTAGTTTTTAAAGTTAATAATTATTATTAAATATATTAAATTTCAAGTTTTAGGTATTTAAGCCTTTGAAGTGCGCTGTTGTATCGATACGACTTGAGCGTCTTTCTAGATGGATATCGGAACAAAAACAAATTTTCATTATTATTATTATAAATCTCATCTGTAAAAAAAAGAAATTTGGGGCCCTATGGTAAAAGCCAAACCTGCTCTGGCATATTTGATGTTTAAACAAGTATTTTGAACCCAATGACAATGGAACCAGTACACAGACCTCTAGCCACAGTGCAAAATTTTAGGTTAATATTTTGCTACTTTTTGAGTAACACTTAAAAAATGAGGAAATATACTTGGTATTTTCAAAGTAAAATACAGTGTATGCAAATATATTGACTTCAGTGTTTAGTTCAGTTTGTGTGTGTTTGTTAAAGGGGCAGTTGACACTTCATGGGTTACAAAGATTCTTTTCTCTTGAACTGCCTCTAACCTTTGGTGATTTTTATATATTGTGAAGAAAAAACCTTTAGACTTTAGAAGAAGATGAGTTTAACCTTTTTATCATGTAAATTGTGGTTGAATAAATAAATGAACAACCTAGGTTTCTGTAGGTTAATATATGCTAAACAAAACTTATTTTCTTAAACAAATTTTAAAAATCAATGTGCTTGAAATAAAGCTTACCTCGGGATAGTTTTGGCCAAATGATTCTGAAATACAATAAAACCATATTAAATAAATAATTAGTCCTAGGACTAGCCTTAGGCTCTAAGAAGAGCCTTAGCCCTAGGCCTTGTCTAGCCTAGATAGTTTAGCTCTAGTTAGGGCATAGGTCTAGGCCTACTGCAGGCCGTATCCAGTCCTATCAGTATCATGATTTAAAAATCAAACTGAAATATTTGATTTATCTTCACCAAACGTACAAAACAATGCTGCAGTATGAAAAGCAATACGCGGCCTAGTAGGCTTCTACATATTAGTATGGATGGGACAGTATAGCACAAGAAAGATATTAAAGCCCCATTCCCGGAAAAATTTCACTGAAAAAGAATTTTTTTTAGATGCATTACTCTAATTATTTTAAATATTAATGGAAAAATATTGGCATAAATTTTAGTTTTACGTAAAAGAATAAAAAAATGAGAAATACAGACTATTTGTCATACTGTAGGAGATTACCATTTTCTCGACGAATTCTTTGTTACTACGCAAATTCAGGGGTTATTCAAATTCATCCGCACAAAAAATCAAATATCAGTCTGATTTTTTTCATGTTTAGTAATGTCCAAATTCAGTTAGGCCTAGGTCTAAACTAGCAATTTCGTATTATTATAAATCTTTATATTTATAACAAAAATCTGAGTTTTCTTAACAACTGAAATTTTGCCGGGAATGGGGCTTTAAAGAGTTTGACTTTAGCCTAGAGAACCCAGCCAACCTTGCCTACCCTAGCTAGCCCAGCCAGGGCCCAGGCATGCTTGTTGAGGCCTAGCCTAGGTAGGCCTAACAAAATCTAATCTCATTCAAAGTGGGCCAAGGTCTAGCCCAAGCCCATACATTGTTTCAATTAATGTATACATTCCCATTCTTACCTAATAGTTCTAAATTCATTTTCAGATAACGATAAATACTAGCATGAATTCAAAATATTGATGCACACAGGCACAGCAACAACAACCACCGAGAAGACCAAAGATAGTATAGCGCCACCATGCGGCACTACTACTGTAATAACAGAGGAGGTATATTTTACGGAAGCTTAAAGTGACCTTCCGCGTTTCCGAGTTTCCAAGATAATTATCATGGAAACATGGAATAAGTACTTATTAAGACGTCTTTCCGAGATAATTTATCTCGGAAAGACGTCTTTCCGAGATA
>NW_022693316.1:75910-90316 GCF_011630105.1 Anneissia japonica | reverse complement strand
GGAAGAAGATCCACTTGTGCGAACAACAACCTGTGCGAGTTATATACGAATTACTTTAAAATTTCTATTATTTCTATTTTTGAGCTAACAATTTGCTCAAGCTTTGCCTGGGAGGCAGGGGAAAGCCCCATTCGGTTCCGGGGAAGACGCATATAGCCTTATGTATAGCAAGTTGTATTTAATGGATTTTTAGGTTTACAAATAATAAAGTTCTATTTGTTCTGAATGTATATGGTAAGTGAATCCTATGTGGAATAGGAACTTCCTTTATAGCCTGCCATCTCTATCTTAGAGTAAATAAATAAATAAACAAGCAAACATACCCACATTCATAAAAATAATGATATATCTTAAAATTTGGCTAAGTTATATATTAACTTAGCCAATGTTATCCTTTCCACAAGTTT
Organism: Anneissia japonica; assembly: GCF_011630105.1. NCBI lineage: Eukaryota > Metazoa > Echinodermata > Crinoidea > Comatulida > Comatulidae > Anneissia > Anneissia japonica. The sequence goes on along the minus strand of NW_022693316.1, from coordinate 89,909 downwards.
AAAAAAAAAAACAGTGGGTTTTGAACTTTAGAAGAAAATTGGTATCTGTTGATACTTGTCACAGGGGCGGATCCAAAATTTTTCAAAGGGGGAGGGGGCACACAACAGATCCAGAATAGATAAAGGAGCAGCACATAACATTAATATGCATTGATATTTTTAAAATAGTGGCAAAACCGCCCCTGTCTCACACTACTACACCATTCATTTGTGCACCTTCCGACACACCTACATACATAAAAATAATTTAAATTCCTATGGCGATTAACAATTACACAATTAAAGTTGCTCCCATTTACAAATATAGGCCTAAATCGTAAATCTACAAATACAATTACAAAATTATATAATTCAATTACAAATATAGTTTGCTTTTTTAAAATACAAAACCCCAATCAGTGGCGGATCTAGGGGGGGGGGGTGGTGAATAGGGTGGCTAACCACCCCCCTTTGTTTACCGTGAACAAAAAATAATGGTCACTCGTCTTGTGTGTGTGCTTCTCGTGCACTCTAGTAAAACATGCACTTTCTTTTTTAAGCATTTCCATTTGTTGCTTGATTTTTTCTCAGGGCATTGCCGATTTAATCACCAAATTGGGGGACTTCGTCTTCGCTTCGCATCGTTAAAAGCTATATTAACTATTAGCACATTACAGTGGCGGATCCAGGGGGTTCAGGGGGTTCGGACGAACCCCACTCTGTGAAGAAACGTAACAAAATACTATGGGTCCTGGCTTACAAAATTCATGCTAGCTAGACGCGGATCCAGACCTTCGCCCACTGCGCCCAGGCGAAGGTCATGGTGAGAATTCAAAATAAAATGTTGACCTTTTTTTTCCAACAATCATATTTACTTTCCTTGACACTTATTTTGAACATTACCATTAGGAAAATGTTTAAATCCACACTATCCTATACATTACACTTTTAAAACTGATTGTACTGTAGGCCCTATCAGAGAGAGAGAGAGAGAGAGAGAGAGAGAGAGAGGTATATTTCCAATACATTATGGTCTTCCACTTCTATAGCGCATGATACAGTGCATAGCAAACGTTATGTAACCACTAATAATACTTAGGTCCAGTGGCGTAGGTATGGACAGTGCAGTCAGTGTACAGCACTGGGGCCCGGGGCTATTGGGGGCTCGTTCAATAGGTCTAATGATCTAAAAATATAACTTTAAAAAAAATCCTATTTAAACTTTAAAAGGACCCTTCAATAATAATAGGTTTTAGATGCTATATATTATTGATTATATTCATTACAATTTACCTATTACCTATTTCCCAAACGCTGCAAGTCAAAAAACAACAACAAAACAAGCCCTTATACGATGCACTACTCTTTTGAAATCACATTTCTAAAGCAATAAGATATCGTCACGCACATTTGTGTTTGTGGTATTAAAGTTGGTTGAACTATTATTATGTACGTTTTAAACACTTCAGATCATCATAACATCATTAATACATCTTACATTCAATTCACTGCAAGTAGGTCGATGACTGTTTCATTATTGAATGGTAAATGTTATTTTTGTGACGATAGACAATACCTGGATTTGCGTCAGGAAAATCAATTAGGGGGCCTATATGTATTTTGCCCAACCTGTCGTGAAAATATATTGAATACTCAGTGCGTGATTCAATATACATTTTTTAATCACAATTCTAACGCAATAAAATATCGTCACGCACATTTGTATTTGTGGTATCACTGTGTCCCACTATAGCCAATTTGGCAACCACTGGACAATGAAAAAGAATAGGATTATCTTGGAAAATATTAAACAAGATATTTATAGTTTATCACTGTGTCCCACTATAGTCAATATAGGGCACTGAAAAAAATTGTTGGATCATAAAAAAATGTTCAATGTTGTTATATGTATACTATTCTATGTATTGAAAAGAAGGGCACTTATTTAATTGTTTTTGTTTATTTTCATTTTGAATGTAATGTATGATTAAATGAATAAAATGGTAAATTTAAAAAAATTAAAAAAAAAAAACTTATTAAAGAGGACAGTTGTACTTTATCACTGTGGCCCACTATAGCCAATTTGGCAACCATTAGACACAATAAGAAAGAATATATTAAAAGATATTTATAGTTCTTCACTCTGTCCCACTATAGCCAATTTAGGGCACTGAATAAATTGTTAGATTATCACTCCCCACCCCGGGAAAAATTCTTGAAATATTGATGTGAGAATAAAAACAAATTTTTTTTTTGCTGCTTCAATTATTTTAACAGCATAACACAATGCTATTTTATGACTTCAGATGCATTTCTTTAAAAAAACTATAAAATTAAACAAGTTTTTATACAATATTTACTAGGCCTATTACTAGCCAAATATAAATAATCCCTCCCTCATCCATAAAAACAAAAGCGCAATAACGAATTGTTCTGATTTAAAAAAAAAAAACCAAACAAAAACCGACCTCCCTCATCGTTTATTTTTTTAAGAGTGATGATCTAATAATTTTTTACATGTGCTCTTAGCAGCCATTGAACACAATGAAAAAGAAAAGGATTAACTTAGAAAATATTAAAGAAGACAGTTGTACTTCATCACTGTGTCCCACTATAGCCAATTTGGCAACCATTGGACACAATGAAAAAGAATAGGATTTTTTTTGAAAATATTAAACAAGATATTTATAGTTTATCACTGTGTCCCACTATAGACAATTTAAGGCACATAGGAAAAATTATTAGATCACTATTTTTTTTAATCAGAACAACTGCTTCTTTTAATAGATAAGGGAGGGACTTTTTTATTTGGCAAGAATAATTGTAAATATTGTATAAAAACAGGTTTAATTTTTATTGGTTTTTTTTTTGAAAGAAAACGTATTTCCAATCACAAAATTACATTGTTTTTTATGCTGTTGAAAAAATGATGCGGCCAAGAAAAAGAAAAACTTTTTTTTTAAATTTTCGCATCAATATTTCCCAATTTTGTTGACGTGGGCTGGAGTGATGATCTAATAATTTTCTTTTGTATAGGCATAATTATGATCTGTTCATTGTTCGTTCGATTTTGATAATGATAGGAATGATAGGAGCACTGTATGATCAATGTGCGCCAAAAATGGATGATTACCATAAAAAGTATGATGCCGTTTATTTGTACAATACTATGTTTCTAAAATTTGGTGGAGTAATGTAGTTCATGTGGTTATCATTGGAAAGTTATTGATCTATTAGTAAATTCTATAAGTTGTATGTTCGTATTGACACTGTGTTTTTAGCATTGTTTTAAAGTAATACGGTAACCTATCAGAAATTTACATGAACAACAAAACGAATGGAAATATATTTGTCTTAACTATTGTTTTCAGCAAAGTGGCGTATCCATATTTTAAAGAAGGGGGTGCTGATGTAATGAGAGTCCACATCACGTCAGTACCATCGAGGTTGGCGGTGACGCAAAAATTTCAGTATTTTATACCACTGGATGCCCCAAAATGGAACTTACGGTACCTTACCTATTAAATAATAATGTTTTTGACAAATTGAGTAAAAAAAACCCACCCAATTAATTAATTAGGTACTCGAAAATGAAATTTAAGTACTTACTATTCTAAAAACTACCATATTCAACTGAGCCCCACTATGGTTGGGGCTCAGATGAGAACATTTTGAGAAGTTGGGACTCGTTAGATGCACAAAAAAGCACTTGAATAGTAAAAAATTTACGATATCCACCTGAGCCCTACCATGGTTTTGGGGCGCAGATGAGTCAATTGCAATTTGAGACTTTATAGATGCCCCAAAACAACACTCGGATACTTAAAATGTATGAACATTTTAATCCATCTATCTCAGCCCACCATGGTTGAGGCTGTGGTAAAATAATTTTAAGAATTAGAGACTTTTAGATGCAGGAAAATGGCAAATACATAAAAACAACAAAAATTACTATATCCACAAAGGCCTATCTTGGAGGTGAGGAAATATAAAAAATTGGGAAATTTTGATGCCGGAAAATGGCAATGTCATACATAAAAACTAGGAAAATTACTATATCCACCTGAGCCCCGTCATGTTTGTGACTGCATGAGATAAAGTTGGAGAATGGCACTTTAATACTTAAAATTTATGTTGGTTATTTTTTAACATTTGAAAAGGGGATGTCAACGGGACGCAACTGCCAAAACATTTTTAGCGAAAGGACGCTACCAATAAACAATCAACAAACTACCGGGTTTCTGGGTTGATTTCCAAGGTACTACATGGCTCAACTACTTTTTACTTTAGGGTTAGTTGGTAAAAATCGCACACAAATCATACGACGTCACTGACCACGCCAGGGACGGCAACTCGATCTTGAGATTAATTTTCCGAATAAAGTTATACTAAATAACTTCTAATGACGAACTATTGTCTTCAATTGTCTTTGTTGGTCATTCAACTGTCATTTTATCTATTTTTTCGGTTATATTACTATTCTCTATAATCTAAAAAACACCCACATAACAACGTCACGTTAGATCGATCGGTGGAGACGCCGTGGTGACGCTGGTAGGGTCAAATTTCGTCGGAAGGTATCAAAATGATAAACAGTTTCATTGGACTAAATTCTTGCTTATGGTAACCACATGCTTATCTAAGATTATACTGACACTGGTTTCAAATCACGGTCAAGTAGTTAAAAATAGCGCCCCTCAACTGATCATCGACCCCCTCCCCATATCAGCTTCGCCCCTCCCCCCTCATTTCAAGACATCTAGATACGCCACTGACTTACATGACCAGATGAATACTAAAACATATACTAAATCGATGTACCACCAAATCGTAACCAGCCTTCACCATGCCCTCACGATGTCACCGGGGACGCAACTGCCAACTATTTTTGGCAGCGAAAGGCCGCTACCAATAAACAAACAACAAACTACCTGGTTTCTGGGCTGATTTGCAAGGTACTACATTGCTCAACTATTTTTTACTTAGGAGTTAATTGGTAAAAATCGCACACAAATCATACGACGTCACTGACAACGCCGGCGACGGCAATTCGATTTTGGGATTAATTTTCCGAATAAAGTTATACAGAATAACTTCTAATGACAACCTATTGTCTTCAGTTGTCTTTGTTGGTCATTCAATTGTCGTTTTATTTTTTTTTTCGGTGATATTTTCGTCGGAAGGTATAAAGATGATAAACAAGTTTCATTAGACTACATTCCTGCTTATGCCAAAGCGGTGGGGTTCCAGGCAGCCACGGATATTTGACGAATTATGACGAATTTTTATTACTTATTTGATAGGCATCGAGCTACTATAATATGACTTTATGTAGGCTATCTCGAAAATGAACTGTTTAAAATAAGCTTCACCGGTACATCATCCGGATGCCCAGATTTACCAATTTTTAACTGGTCAAGTTCAGCACGAACTTGGCCAACAAAGATCGTCGGAGGTTCACAAGACGGTAAATATGCAGGTAAGTCCTGTTGTGTCAAGGGCGGAGAGCTGACAACAAACATTGGCAAAATGGGTGTTGATTTTTTCCACTGTATCTCGAGGCCCAAGACCAAGTACCCTGGAAGGTGCCTTTAAGATTACAAAGTTGCTAGATTCCATGATGCCATCTCGAAGCATTATTGAGTTTCAGATATTGCCAATGGAATTATTATAATTAATACTTTTAAACATTCAGCAAACTGGAATTCGACAAACTGGGTTTCGGCAATGAGGGATTCATTGTATTTTGAGTCTCAATCTGGCTATCGGCAAAGGGGACTCGGCAATATGGCATTCAGCTAACTTGGTTTCGGCAATCTGACCTAGGTCCGTGTTGATTGATACGGTACAACAAAAACAAGTTAAATACTGTAGGCCTATTGCACTTCAACAGGAAGTCATTTTTAGTCTCCATTCTATCATCTGAGGCAGAGGTGCGTACTGTTAAGGCGCAATAGTTCACGTGCATTTGACACCAATTATGCATAGCACGATGTATAATATGTTATATTGTAAACTGTACTTTGCTTGTATAGTATCGTTGATGAATTTTGGTAAATATGACATTTTATTTACCTCTGTTATTTACTTTAGTTCTACGTACTTAATACTAGAATTTTTGAATGTATAGATAAATAGGTGAATTATTCAACTTGCTTTAAATTTTAACCATAGAGCAATTAATAACCATCGTTTATTATACTGGGGCGGATGCAGAGGGGGAGCAGACGGTGCGGTCGCACCCCTTAAATTGTATTAAGAAAATCAATTGTTGTATTGTATTGTTGTAAGGTATGGGAGTGCAATTTCCGGGCACCTAGATGCAGGCGCGGATCCAGACCTCTTCGCACCGTTCGCCAATATATGACAGCAGTGCCTGGTGGTCTGGCGAATTCCAACTCTTTCTGTCAGAAATGCCTCCTACCTAAACCAAAGACAAAAATACATAAACAAAATAAGCGTTTTGCATTGCCTAAGTATTAATCAAAGAGGGACTGTAATTAAATTGGCTGCGCGATAACGTACGGTACGCTGTTGAGTTCTTTTATTATTATTATTATGATTTATGTCACAGTGTCTGGTTAATACAAAATCAATCACAGGGAGGATAGGCTATACGTGTGTGTTGATTCTTATAACCTTATTGAAAGGCATATATAATTTTATTATATTTTGTTATTCCAAAATGACACCAAAGCGAAAACATATTATTTTAATTATTACTTTTTGATTAATGAATTATTATTTAATTATTTCAACGAACAGTATTCGTTAAAAAAACAAACAAAGAAACAAAAATACAAAAAACAAGTCTTTAATGGAGTCAGTAGCCTAATTGTAGACCTAGAGCTTAATACTTAATACACTTTGATACAGTACATCTAAAAAGAAAGTCAAAATTGACCACCGAGCACTGAGAGTCTGAAAATGAACACGGAAAGAAGAGCAACGACGTGAATGGTATGTAAATTTCAAATCACACAGCGTTGGAAGTGGAATTTAAAAACAAAATACTGAGAAATTGGGATGATATCAAATAAGCGTATAATACTGCATTAATTGGCAGGTAAAATTTAAAGTTTCCAGGCCCTATATCCAGTAGGTGGGGTGTAACTAAGAGTGTGTATAACGCACCCAACCAAATTTGATAAGGTCCACATTTCCAAGACAGTCGAGAATGTACTGAATACAAATTTGTGATTTTCTGTGATTTAAAAATAAAATCTTAATTTTTTACATTTTAACCAGTAGGACTAATCTACTCAGTCTGTCGTGAATCGGAAAATCGAAATTTATTCAATTTTGACATTTTGACTTAGGGGCACTCTGTGGATATAATCTATCATGGAACGTGATCATATACTCAAAACAATGTTTCGAAATATGAAATTATTATGAGAGTCATAAGGATAATTTTAGAACCGCATTATTAACAACATTATTAGGTTAATCTTTCACCGTCGGCGCGTGCACCGAAAACGTATTTTTTTTTTATTGAAATTGGATTTAACATGTGTATAATCATTTTGATAAACAATCATAATTCTCTGTGCTATCTATTAAAAACTTAAAGAATGGACTTCCTTATGTTGTGGTTATATTAGACTGTAATATTTTTTAAAGAAGACCACTCAACAAACAACATAAAAAAAAAATTCCCACGTCGGTGCATGCATAAAATGTTAATTTCCTGAAATTGGATATAAAGCGGACTTCCTTATGATTTAGACCTAAGGAAATGTTTATAAGTGTAGGCCTATATGGGTCTGAACTTTGTAGGTGACAAAGTGTTCTACCTTATGTTTTGGTCATATTAGAATATAATATCATTAAAGACCATTCAACAAACAACATGAAACATATTAAACTTTCCGCTTCCGTGCATATCAAAGGGCCTGTCAATTAACCTTGCACAGGAGCCTGTCGTCACCTGCTACGATGCCTCCTTCTTCTTATCATCATCACATCATCATTATCTTCATCATCGCAATTATTAATTGTCCATGGTAAAATGGGGGGAAATTATGAATTCAGCCTGTATTCATTCATCAATAGAGGTCTCGTAATGCACGTAAGTGCATTTCTCAGCATCCAGAAAACAAAATTTTCGAAGCTAAGAGAACCCCAAAACTACCGCAAACCACCCCTGTCCCCCACCATCACCACGTCTAGAATAGTCTTCCAGCGACGGAACAAGCAAACATTACGTTATTTTCCCATGATCCCGCCCACTCAAGGATCCCATAATATATGTGCGATAATCAGGGTAAAGCTCGGTTTCCATAGAATCGCTCACCTTATCGGCGACAGTCGCCGACAGTTGTCGGGAAGGTTGAACCTTGTTCAACTTTTCAGACGCAAACGAATCAGGGTGCATTGCTAGCTGCCCTGCGCAATCGGGAAGGCACCCCGATTCGTCTGTGAACCACAACTGTCACGACTGTCGCCGATAAGGGTGAGCGATTCTATGGAAACCGAGCTAAAACTCTGGATCCGCTCCTGAGAAGTCCCTATTTTCAAAATTTTCTATTCTCTCAGACCCAACCATGGTGGTGGCAATGAGGTGGAGCCTCACGCACCCCCTACTGCCAAATGCCACATATCCCCCAGTTATAATAAAATATTTCTGTTCCAAAAAAGTTCAACTCAATCTTCTTCGCCCTGCGAAATAGCAGCACTGTAATATTTTTCGAAAGTTATTTAATTTATTCATACTTTTGGTTATAGTAGTTCCAGGTAAGACTTCTGAATGTATGACAGTCCACCTTGCAAAAGTAGGTGAAGATGCACTGATGACGAATACGTGTTTGTCTAATTCAACCTTAGCAAAGAAAAATGTGTTGCACATATCTTGGTTCAAGCGTGATTATGGAGATGGTGAAACACAGTGGAAGATTACTGTAACTAAAATCAGCATAAAGACGGAAGGCAGTGGGAGATACTTAAGTAAAAATGGAAGCATTATCATATCTAATGTTAAAGTAGAGGATACAGGGTACTACCTATGTGAAAGGTTCTACACTGCACAACGTTTATCAAGTTTAATAGTCTACTGTGAGTACTTACTTTACATTTTCCGGTTATTTTATTTATGAAGTACAATGAGTACCTTACAATGCTCACCGCAGAGGTAATTCAATTTGCTTCAACTCCAATGATAGGTGGAGACACAAGATGATTTTTTTTAATGATGACATTGAAAACAGTGGCTTCGCTGGATAGGGTTGGGGTCATGGCAATTCCATCACACACCGTGTGATGACAGACCTAGACGAGGTCGTCAGACTAACAAAAAATATTAATTTCCCTATAACAAATAACTTTGTTATGCCATATGTTTTCTTCAATCAATCAATCAATCAATAGTTCCAGGTACAACTGCTGAACTTATTTTTAATTAAGTTGTATTTAGAAATCATAGGGTTAAAACATGAAACCACCACTTCACATCTCGTCAACAGTGCAAGCTGAGTTTACCTAAGCATGGCTGGCAGAAAATGGTCACTGGGCTGTTGGAACTCCATCCCACAAGTTCAATAACCAGTCGAATAGATTACTAAGCCATGAAAACTCTTCCCATAAACCCACCAGCAATTTTATTCCTGTACTCTGGCTGAGGCTATAGTCGGTCACTTGGTTCGGATTTCACAGTCGGAAAGTCGATTGGAAACACACAAAATTGGTAGATAAATTATGTATACTGTACATTGAAAGTAACGAGGATATAGGATATTATAATGATGCCATGGAATAATACTCGCTATTTAGTATAGTTGTTACATTATTCAATTAATTAATTACAGATCTCAAGGCACCAGTTTTGGAACCAAAAGAAAAACATGTTAATGAAAATGAAAATGCAACATTCACATGTCCTTTACCAGATGGTGTTCCAACACCTATCACCATCACATGGATTAAAGATGGCACTGTACTTGATGTGTCAGATACTAAGAAGTATCCACAGTCAGATACAACGTTAGAAATCAGCAGAGTTAACTATAAAGATACAGGAGACTACCAATGTCGAGCAGAGAATGCAGCTTACAGTGGGGACGAAGGGAAGCTGAGTGACAATACAGGAACCCTGTCATTGGTTAATCGTGAGTACTGAACAAATCATTAATATTCTACTACAATAACGTATTCTAAAGTCATTATCACCCATCATCAGTATCCTGGATTTATAGATCGATATGCTTTTGGAAAAGAATCAAAACCATGCAGAAATTAGGATCTAGAAATGATAAAATCTGTTAGCGTAATGATGCTAACGACCCTTCGCACACAACTAGTTTCATTGTTTTTCGATAAGTTATTTCGAAATGTATGAATTCAATAGCCAAATACCTAATTTTAAACGACTTCTTAATGTGTAAATATTTATCTACACATGATTTCAGATATATAGGTTTCTATTTTTAAATAAGATGTGGCCTATTATACCTACGGTTGGTACTTAAACTGCATACAATAAAAAAAAAAAATTCGATAAAAAAAAAAAAAAAAAAAAAAAAACATAACGCAATAATAAAGAGCTTTTTAGTCCCTTTATTATTTTAATGTAGTGAATTATGGGTTAAATTTACTGTGTATTAAATTTTTCCAATTTCAAAGTTTTATTGTTTTATCGTACTTTTGTCTGTTTTAATGCAATTTATAATGAATTCTTCACTTTATGTTGCTTTTATGACAATTTTGTAAACTTTTGAACTTATGTAAAAATTGCCGCAATTCAGTGTTTCACTGAGAGTGTGATTTTGAAATACAGAAATGATAATGAAATGAATTAATATTCAACGCAATGTTAGATTTTTAATGCTAGATGAGTAAATTAAGTAAGTTTTATATCTTTTATCGTTTGTAAACTTATAAGGCCCCAAGTAAGTATTCACAAGTACATCCTGTGGAAATTCTACTGACTAGCCCTCATCTATGTACAAACTTATTTAGTATGTTATGAACTGTTGATACAAATTACAATGATGTATCGATATTTTAATGAAATATGTAGGCCTCTCTGAATCTAACAGTGATTTAATGATCGATTGATCATTTATTAATTATTGAGTGATTGATTGATTAAAATAGGTCAAATGTCATTATTCATCAATCAATGTTTTCAAATGCTTATATTACGGTTTAGCGATTTTTTTCGTACGTTTTTCAGTTAATTAGTTTTATTTGACTTAAGAAGTTGTGTAAGTTTTATTTGAATTAATTTATTACTATATCTAACGTGTACTAGTACTATTTTAAAAATAATTTACATAAAAATTGTGTTTACAAATACATGTTTGAAAACTCCATACCAGATAATTGCTGAAAGAATAGTTAATGTAATCTTGTGTTTTGAATACAAATAGATTTGGATTCTTTATTAAGAAGTACTTCGGCTACAGGTACGTGTTTTAATTATAGTTATATCTCTAAATACAGAATATTGTAAATAAAAATGAATAGAAAACTTAAGCAACTGTTTCTTAGATTATATTATTGATATTTTTTTAAATGTTCGATAGTTCAGTCAATATATATGACGAAAACGCAGTGTTCAACTTGTTATATTAAAAATATTAGCCACACGTCACTCCGTACTGCTAAAGGAAGAACTTTAACAATTGAAAATGTCTTTTCAACAAGATGATGTACCGGCTACTTGTAAAAAATACTATATCAATGCAACTGCTAACGATAGAAATTTATACCTAACCTAATATATCTGTAAATTTAACTGTATGTATTAGGCCTACAATTAGTTCTGGTTTAGTATTTGAAAAAAAAAAATGTTTTAGTGTTTTTAATTAACGATTATGTTTTCATCATCTTCTTTTAAAGTTAGCTTATGCGTAACTCAGATAAAAAATACAAAGTAAAAATTTCATATAAAAATCTACATTTCGTTGTTTATTAGAATACAATTCGGGTTCAAGCACTGGTCTTCTTGTTGGAATGACCTTTCTGGGTTTCGTTATCGGCATCATATTGTCATCATCTGTATTTGCTCTCTTCTGGAAAACAAAAACTTCATCTTCAAAAGTAAGTAACATACAAATGAGTATTCATTATTATTTTATAGTGGGCGAGTCGAATGGCCGAGCGGTTAAGGCAGGGCGCTAACAAACTACAGCTAATAGCATCAGCGCTGGTTCGAACTGCACGCTCGCCTATGGTTCTGGAGGTGAAACAAGTATTCTCGGATAAGGACTACCGTAGGACCAGTGTACACCAATTGGCTTATGTGCACTTTAAAGAACCCAGTACATATTTCGAGATGAGTTGGGGTTTACCCGGTGTACTGGTCCATACAGCCCTTGTTGTCTTATGATGGGTTTGCCACTTTAAAGCGTGATTAATTTCAATGTTTGGCATATCCTTGAACCTAGTGCCATAAAGCTGAATAAATATTTAGAGGTAATAGTCTTGATGGTACACACGGAGATATTATTGGAGTAAGATATTATATTTCAAAATTGTATACATTTAAAAATTATATTGTTGATGGGATGCTAAAGGTCAGAATAATATTATAATTTCGATGCAAAACTTTGCATTTTCTTATAATTATCGTGTCTTACGAATTTCAAATCCGTATTAATTTTAATAACTATAATTATGCCCCTGGCTAGAGTGCATTTCCCTTGTATTTCGAAATTGTTTATAAGTACACAATGCTTTAACCAACACATCGTTAATCAGGGATGCAAGATGAGGCTGTGTATAAACAATTGATAAACTTAACATTTACTCGTGAATTGCTAGGTACAAAAACGTAGGATAACATTTCCAAATCGTTATTTTTGTACTTTTTGATAAGCGTACACACACTTTCAACTCCCTCTCCCAGCGTACGTTTTGTACGCGCGTGAAAATGATGAAAATAATGGATGACCCCTTCAGGATTTTAAAATATTCCAAACCTGTACGATTAAAAAAAATAAATAAAATAAAAAATAAATAAATAAAGTTAACTTAAAACACAAACAACACGATAGGACATAAAGTTTGAGAGAAAAATTGGTATACTGTACCTGTCTCTTATACACATCTATAAAATGCCTCTGGCGGGACTCGAACCCGATGTATTATTATGTCCTTTATTCGAACACAGTATTTACCTTTCTTTGATGATTTATATATAATTTAGTGGCCCTTGGAGCAAATTTTAAGAATAGGCCCCTCTAGACCAGGGGCGGATCCAGAAATGTCCAAAAGGGGGGGCCGGAAGGGGGGCCGAAAGTTGGGCCGATTGAGACAAAACTGTCGTAGGGGGTCCGAAATTTTTGTGTTCTAGACGCCCGAACATGACATTTGAGGCATTCTTGGCCATCATTTTTTCCTTTTTCTCTCTTTCTTTTCTTTTTTTTTTCTTTTTTTACCACCCAAAAGGGGGGCCAGGGCCGGGCCGGCCCCCCCCCCTAAATCCGCCCCTGTAGACGCTCGGAACTCTCGGACGGTAAAAATGCTTTTTCAAAGCAGTGTTTCTCTACAAAATTATTGACTTCCTCCCGACGCAGTTATGCTCCCTCGTATGCTCCTCCTCTCTTAGACACCCCTAGGGCGGATGAAGGATTTGGCGGTAGGGGGTGCGTGAGGGTCCACCTCACTGCCCCCACCATGGTTGGGGCTGAGGGAATAGACAATTTTGAGAATAGGGACCTCTCAGGAGTTGATCCAGAATTTTAGCTTGGTTTCCAAGAATCGCTCACCCTATCGTCGACAGTCGTGTCAGTTGTGGTTCACAGACGAATCGGGGTACCGTACCTTTCCGATGGCGCAAGGCAGCTAGCAACGCACCCTGATTCGTCTGCGTCTGCAACGCATTCGGAAAAGTTGAACCAGGTTCAATCTTCCCGATAACTGTCGGCAACTGTCGCCGATAGGGTGAGCGATTATATGGAAACCGAGCTTTACCCTGATTATCGCACATGTGTTCCATGAGTGGGCGGGGTCATGGGAGGAAAACCTAATGTTTGCTTGTACGAAGATTATTTTAGACGTGTAGGGGGGGGGGGGGGGG
>NW_022693316.1:37418-75897 GCF_011630105.1 Anneissia japonica | reverse complement strand
GGGAGTGGTTTGCAGTTAGTCTTGGGGTTCTCCTAGCTTCGCAGAGTTGTTTTTTCTAGATGCTGAGAAATGCACTTACGGTGCATTACGAGACTTCTATTGATGAATGAATACACACTGAATTAATAGATTTCCCTCATTTTGGCATGGACAATTAATAATTGCGATGATGATGATGATGATGATGATGATGATGATGATGATAATAATGTGATGATGATGATAAGGAGAAGGTATGATAGCAGGTGACGACAGGCTCCTGTGCAAGGTTAATTAACAGGCCCTTTAATATGAGTGTCAACCGAGGGTCGTATCCCGAGTTCGTCATCACATTTTCAATGCACACAATCGGACAACAGTAATTATCTATAAGTTATATAATCAGTACATTCTCGACTGTCATGAAAATATACATCTAAAAAATTACGTTATAGGCATGCTCGGAAGCGGAAATTTTAACCTAAAAGATTGATATAGGCCCTATGTTTCATGTTGTTTGTTGAATGGTCTTTAGTGATATTATATTCTAATATGACCACAACATAAGGAAGAACACTTTGTCACCTACAAAGTTCAGACCCGTATACATTTATATTTCCTTAGGCCTAAATCATAAGGAAGTCCGCTCTATATCCAAATTTCAGGAAATTATACGTTTTATGCATGCACCAACGTGGGAATTTTGTTTATGTTGTTTGCTGAATGGTCTTCTTTAAAAATATAACAGTCTAATATGACCACAACACAAGGAAGTTCATTCGTTAAATGTTTAGTAGATAGTACAGAGAATTATTATGTTTATCAAAATCATTATATAAAGGGTCGGTGGCCTGCGGATTTTAGCACGAGAACGCGTAGGCGTTACTCCATGCTGAGCATGGATAGCTGTTCTATTGCTGGGTACTACATTCCGGCTAAAAAAAACTCTGTCTTTAGGTCTCCGCCTTTTGGCCTTTTTACATCCTGATTGATGCGTCGGGGATAATAGCGTTGTGTTCGTTGACAATCAATAGAAAATTCAAAATTAGTGAGTGGTAAAATAATCGAGCTCTCCTTTCGCCCTCTACTGGATCCGTCACTGAACTCATGAGGACACTTCCTTTCTTCCCTCTTTCTTTCTTCCCTTTAACTCTTCTCATTTTTTTTTCGGCGTGACTGACAGGGGTGGGGGAACGGGCCCCCGTGGCCTCCCGCTGGATCCGCGCCTGAACCTACCTAGGCATATAGGTTAGCAAATCAGACAAACTATGCTTAGCCCAACTAGCCTTCAATTAAATAAAATTATACAAACTGTTTTTGGTTCAATGTCGTAATAATGTATGTACGAAAGTGCGTTCTATTGTTGGAGTATAATAATTTATTGCTTATGTCTTTGATTTTTTCTCTATATAATGGCCTAAAGAATGAGATCAAATTACCTATCTTTTTCAAGAGGAGAAAACCTTGAATTTTGAAGAACTTAGAGGTCATTAAAAACTCCTCAGAAGTCGGGAAAGCTCATTTCCGGCCATCTACTAGGAATCCAAATTTTCCGGGGGAAATTTCCCATGACCCCTTTTAATGTTGGGGGTTTTTTTTTTAGACATTTTAAACCACCCTCTTTCATATCCTGGATCTGCCCCTGGCTAGAGTGCATTTCCCTTGTATTTCGAAATTGTTTATAAGTACACAATGCTTTAACCAACACATCGTTAATCAGGGATGCAAGATGACGCCGTGTATAAACAATTGATAAACTTAACATTTACTCGTGAATTGCTAGGTACAAAAACGTAGGATAACATTTCCAAATCGTTATTTTTGTACTTTTTGATAAGCGTACACACACTTTCAACTCCCTCTCCCAGCGTACGTTTTGTACGCGCGTGAAAATGATGAAAATAATGGATGACCCCTTCAGGATTTTAAAATATTCCAAACCTGTACGATTAAAAAAAATAAATAAAATAAAAAATAAATAAATAAAGTTAACTTAAAACACAAACAACACGATAGGACATAAAGTTTGAGAGAAAAATTGGTATACTGTACTGTATTTCTGAAGTGCCATTCCTTTTAGGGTTGCTACAATCAGGAATTACAATCGATCAAACAAAGGAAAAGCACTATCTATTTCCTTACATTCCAAAAAGGTGGATTTTGGATGTGATCAATCTGCAAAACAGATTGATCACAAAATCAGAAGCATGATCTCAAACATCAGAACCCAGCTTTTATTGTTTAAAACTGTCGGGCCCCATTGAATGAAAATACGGTATTATAGTTTATATTATATTTTGTTTAAACAATGTCGGGGGTGGGGGGATGCCCTCGCACTTGGGGCCCTGGCTTTTCCCCCCACCCCCCTCCCCTCCGTCAGCGCCCGAGTGTGACGCCACTGATATAACAACTGCTGATTGTAGCAACCCCAAAAACGAACGGCGCTTCAGAAAATACAGTATTTATTCTCGCAAACTTCATATCCTATCGCGTTGTTTTTTATTGAAGTGTACAGTTTTTTTTAATATTTTAAAATCCTTAAGTTAACTATTTTTTTAAGTTTTTTAAGTTTTTTTTTTAATTTTCAATGAAAAATAAATGCGATCGTTAATATTGACATTGGTACAATGTAAACCTGTAATCATAATGACTACTTATACAGAATTTTACTATATTATAGGCCTAGACTAGGACCAGGCCTCCTACTATAGTACAGAGGCCTAGTCTAAGACCTTGTTGCAAATCCCAGCCCACATAAAGCCTAGTCTATAATGCCTAGCATAGGGCAGGCCCGTAGGCAGGATTTTCGATGGGGAGGTGCGTTTTGCAACCGAAGTGGACCTTACGATGAGCGTCTGCCTAGGGGTCCCCGCGAGGGTGGGGCGAATCTTCTGGAAGCTCTGACAAATTATCATTTTGAGGGCCTTTTTTAATGGATTTCTAAAATCCATAATTTGTAATATCCTATTTAAATTTTCATTCATTTAAGTATTGTCTAGGGACCTACAGTAAAAGCAGGAGAAATAGAGGGTGGGGGTGAAGGGAGGAACTTGAGACAGATGGTCAATACCACCTCAGCCCCATGATTGGAGCTGAGGTGAGAAAATGTATGATTATGCCACCTCAAAATGGCCGGAAATGGCACTCTCGGACAATTATGATTTTTCTTTTTTACTCCATTTTCTTTTATAATTTTAGGGGCTCTTCTCCCTGAAAAGTAATGTTATTTTGTCCTGTACATCTGGATGCCTATAGATAACATTCTTCATATTCTGTAGATCAATCTGTAATCACCGGAGACGATCAATTTCTAACAAATTTCATGCCACATTATTAAAAATCAACGGTTAGATACGCTGGCAAATATATAATGCATGCAGGCATGCTATAACATTTTGTGATAATTAGGAACGATTTTGTGAAATCATTGGTTTCAAAAAGTGTACCTTTTGGAATTTGGGGGGGGGGGGTACGTCCGCACCCTCTGCACACTCCCCCTCCACCCCACCCCCTTGCCTACGGGCCTGAACTTGTGGTCGCGGTACCCTGACAATTAAAAATTAGCAGACGCACTGGGAAGCGTTGTTCACGGCATTGGATTGCAGCGAAAAATGATTCCCCCCATCATTAATGGAACAGGCCCACGTCACGCTTGGCTGACTAGTTTTGATTTACATTTGTGTGTCTGTGCCATAAGCATGCAAAAATCCATGTTAAACAAGCCAAGCATGACTGTTTTGAAATACATTTTACAACAACACAAGACATGCGAAATGTAAATCAAAACTAGTCAGCCAAGCGTGACGTGGGCATGTTCCATTAATGATGGGGGAATCATTTTTCGCTGCAGTCCAATGCCGTGAACGCTTCCCAGTGTGTCTGCTAATTTTTAATGGTCAGGGTACCGCGAAAACAAGCCCTATGCTAGGCATTATAGTCTAGGCTCATGTGGGATGAGATTTGCAACAAGGTCTTGGACTAAGCCTCTTTACTATAGTAGGAGGCTTGGTCCTAGTCTAGGCCTATAATATAGTAAAATTCTGTATAAGTAGTCATATGATTACAGGTTTACATACCAAGGTCAATATTAACGATCGCATTTATTTTTCATTGAAAATAAATAAAAAAAACTTTAAAAAAAATATATAATATAAACTATAATACCGTAGTTTCATTCAATGGGGCCCCGACAGTTTTAAACAATAAAAGCTGGGTTCTGATGTTTGAAATCATGCTTCTGATTTTGTGATCAATTTGCTTTGCATATTGGCCCTACGTTATTAAAACATGTTTAGTTCTCACTAAAATTGGCCTATTCTCTGTATTTATTTACACCTAGAGTACATAGGCCTACTGAAGGACTATACCAGTCCGAAAGTCATGTACCCCTCTATGTTCTCTAACAACGGAGTTAACAGTTAATTTTTCAATCTCCAGCAAATTTAAATATAGCATCCAAAATCCTCCTTTTTCGAATGTAAGGAAATAGATAGTACTTTATATTTGTTGGATCGATTGTAACTCCTGATTGTAGCAACCCCAAAACTAATGGCACTTCAGAAATATAGTACAGTATACCAAAACTTCTCTCAAATTGTATATCCTATTGCGTTGTTTGTGTTATAAGTTAACTTCATTTATTTATTTTTTATTTTATTTATTTTTTTTAAGCGTACAGGTTGGAATATTTTTAAATCCTTAAGTTAAATTATTTAAAGCTTTCTTTTTATTTTCAATGAAAAATAAATGCGATCGTTAATATCGATCTTGGTACAATGTAAACCTGTAATCATATGACTACTTATACAGAATTTTACTATATTATAGGCCTAGACTAGGCCTCCTACATAGTATAGAGGCCTAGTCCAAGACCTTGTTGCAACTCCCAGCCCACATAAGCCTAACCTATAATGCCGAGCATTGGGCTCGTGATCGCGATACCCTGACCATTAAGAAGACGCACTGGGAAGCGTTGTTCACGGCATTGGACTGCAGCGAAAAATGATTCCCCCATCATTAATGGAACAGGCCCACGTCATGCTTGGCTGATTAGTTTTGATTTACATTTCGCAAGTCTAGTGCCATACGCAGCAAAAGTCGATTTCTAGTGTTGTTGTCAAATGCGTTTCAAACCAGCCTGGTTTTTGATTTACTGTAACCTTTGAACTTTCAAGGACTCTATTATGGGATGTTCCCGCGGAGTCTCGCTCTCTCGTGGGGGTTCGTCGACTAGCCAAGCTGCGTCTTGTTGGAGGCTCACACTTTGTATAGAATAAAACCGTTAACATCCAGCTTACTTGGTGTCTGGGTCATTCATTGAAGTCCGAACTCATCTAGTAACATCCATAGAGAGTTACATTACGTTTTGGAATAGAGTTTGGAGAGGGCGTTTGATTAATTCAGACCTACGTTTTGAATTTGAATTACATTCTAAAGAAATTAAGAACTACATTTTAGAAAATTTGAACTACGTTTTGAAAAATTAGAACTTCATTTTGGGAAACTAGATCTACATTTTGAGAAATTTACGCCTACGTTTTGATAAATCTGACATTGAATTTTGCAATTACATTTTGATTTTAACATGGACTTTTGCTGCGTATGGCACCCCATACATGTGCACTTTAAAGAACCGCAGTACATCTTTCGAGATAAGTTGGGGTTTACCCGGTGTACTGGTCCATACAGCCCTTGTTGTCTTGTGATGGGTTTGCCACTTTAAAGCATGATTAATTTCACTTTTTGGCATATACTTGGACCTAGTGCCATAAAGCTGAATAAATATTTAGAGGTAATAGTCTTGATGGTACACACGGAGATATTATTGGAGTAAGATATTATATTTCAAAATTGTATACATTTTAAAATTATATTGTTGATGGGATGCTAAAGGTCAGAATAATATTATAATTTCGATGCAAAACTTTGCATTTTCTTATAATTATCGTGTCTTACGAATTTCGAATCCGTATTAATTTTAATAACTATAATTATCTTAAAGGCAACTGAAGGAACGGAAAATGAGAACCAAGCTGAGGTAAGATATTGCTTAGCTTTACCTTCCTCGATTTTTGTTTTGAAAGTTATTAATGTGATAGTGATTGGTATTTCAAAGCAAATGATGGTAAATCGCTTATAATTGTTATTTTGCTCATATTTTGGTAGACTTACGCGATGTATAGTCGTGAACAGACAACAGAGGACCAGACTTACCAAGATTTAATGAAGATAAATGATGAAAATTTAGATCTTTATGAAAATTTCAACTCCAAAAATGTTAACAATTGAAAAATGTCTTTTCAACAAGATGATGTATCAGCTATTTGTAAAAAAAAAAATCAATACATTATAACGATTCATTTTCTTCAACGCAACATTTTAATTCTATTTTCGGTATGTGCTGTAATGAAAATTGTATTGATTTCAGATTAAAAATAGTAGGCCTAGTTTCAACAAGAACATCATTGAAGTAGAGCTTGACACGCATAGGCGATTTGGTTATGCCTTCTTATTTAATGAGAGTGTAATAATCACTCACTATCGGCTGTGCTGTAATAATCAACTCACTTAAAAGAAATTTAAATAAGGAAGTAATGTTCTTCATATACCTCAAGTACTCTATTCAATGGCCTGAAATCAAATTAGAGACAAATCAGTCGAGAAAGCATCCGTCTCACTTGTTTTGTCTGCACAATACACTAAGAGTAATCTTTAAAAATGTTCATTATGTTGCACTGATTTCCTGGATGTTTATTTTCAGACTTTATTCCGATCAATTTCTGGGAATTCCATTGATACAGTTACACATATAAAATACGATAGTGTGGACAAATATTAAATATACTGTATTTGCTGATTTTTTTTTTTTGTTTCAAATCTATTGCTTCATTGGAATATTTTATGACTGTGTTAAATAATAGCCACGTTTTCTTTCTGGTCTTTTCGTCCGTTGATTTCAATCGGTTATTTGTGATATTTAAAGCCAACCTGTTATTAGAAAATAACTGCAGTCGTGTTTGTAAAAAAACCTCTGTCACCCTTACTCCACAGGACTTAAACAATTTGACAATGGTAAAGGATTAAAGCATTTCATTCATAGGCCTAATGCAACATATGATCCAGGAAGATATTCTAGAAACAAATTATTTTTTTTCTGATGAAACAAATTATTATTTCTCATTTACCATTTGTCAAAATCGACGATTAGAAAAAAATGTTGAACAGTAATAATTTCCGTAATATGTAAGTCCCCTTAATAGGGCTTCTATTGCAGTCCAGTGGGCGGAGCCCCCGAAAATTATGGCAATTTAGGGGTTTTTAGGGTTTATTTAATCGCTTTTAAAGTGTTCTAATACGAAGAAAATTCATACATTATACTTTTTTTTTTCTCACTGACGAATTGTTCTTTTTTTCCCCGACGGGGGGCCCTGGCTCCTCCACTGGTACCACCCCTGCTTTTTAGCAATTTTAATTTTTGTTGTTGTTTCTGATGATAATGTATTGTAATGTTGCTTCAAATGTTTCTGTCTTGTGCTAATGATTTGTTAATTTTATTTTATATACCGTAAATGCTTGAAAAAGCGCTGCGACGCTTATAACATTTTGTATCTCACATATTCCCGTAGTTCGGTAGGCCTTCACAGGTCCTACGTCATCATAAGTAAATGTTTATAAAGAAATGCTTGTGTCTATATTGTGTTATTTATTTATTTAAACACTGTATGCATTGTATTTAAAACCCTGTTTCTTAATTCCATATTACAGTGTGTACAATAATAAATAATGATAATATCTATTTACAATTTCAATTTTAAAAAAAATTAATTTTATGATGCTTTATGGTGAAATTCGCATTTTGTTAAAGTGTCAATGACATTTTGACCTCTAATGACGTCAGTAATCATCGGATTCCGAATTTTCAAAATATAAGTGATTGAGTTTAACTAATATGCTACATGTTGGTACCAAATGCATGCATATTTGTTTACAGAAACAAAATTATGAACACAAACGTTATCCTCACCCCAAAATTTGCATTTACTATAAATCACTTGTAACAACCATCATACAATGATGTAACCATGGGAACAGAAGAATATCAATGAAGTTTTTCTGTGAGTGGGGGTGGGGGAGGGGTTCACCATGACCCCTGCTAGCCCATGGACTAATGTCCCATATTTAAGCCCTTACAAGGAACGGAAATGGATCTGTCTGCTGATGGTCGCCGACGCAGGGACATCAACAAACTTAACGATTCTTCTTGTCAAAAAGCATCGAATTGCCGAAGTTTCCTTGAAACAGAATCCTATCTGGAAATGTACTATCACGATCTAGTGGGCTCATGTTCGCATTTCTACAACTCTTTTCGAATTCTAATAGGGCGCCCCCACTTCTGGTGGTAGTACTTTGTTTTTCATTTTGTTCCGTGCATGGAAAAGCAAGACAGCAGAACCTCTTGCTACTCTATACTATTTTTCGTGTCTGATAATTATGACAGGCATTCAGCTCACCTTTTTCTGAATACTACGTCACCAAATTTTATTTGATTTATGGAATTCCAGATATAGATGTACAAATACAATAGAATAAAAATAATTAACAAGTATAACTAAAGTACATGAAATACAAAACAGCCTAGGATTTTATACAGCAAACCAAATTACTATTGGAGACTCTGCTTTTGGTACGGCATTTATGATAATGAACTTTTCCGTTAAGCTCCGCCCCTTAGATATCGTTGCTAAGGTGCCACAACACGACAGCCTAAACATATGTACACACACATGCGCTGCTTGCATAGCGTTTTGATTGGCCAGTTGTTAAGTTTGATTAACATTCTGGAATGGTCGATTGTTGCCTATTTCAACAGTCCTTTAAATAACTGCTTCTAAGGAGTACCTCGCCACGTTTGTATGGTGTTGACGGTGGTTGTTGTCTAATGCAATCTTGCTTCTAAGTTCATGAACCTGCTGCAGTAATTCTCTTTCACGTTCTACAAATGCAACCCTCCCTCTATTAAGGGACACTAGAATAAACAAAGAAATTTTATGCATTTCAACTTAAGATAGCAAATTATTTTGCATTCAACAGAAAGTTACTCTAACCCATCCACTGTCCTTACATGCAACATTATACCGATGTTTGAAAAGGAAAAAGGAATGAGGATGCACAATCGTGTCCTTGGATAGTTCTAATATTCTCATGAGTTTTTTTTATTAACATTAACATAATATGTTTTTCTAGGCAAGTATTCAAAAAATAAAATAATTCCTGATGATGACATAATTAATGTCAAAATAATGAATCACAACATGATGGCGTGCATTTCGATACTTGGACGATGTATTATACTATCTTATAAAGTAATTATTTACAATACTTTGCATATAACACCATTGTTTCTACCGATGCAGTGTGCTCACAGAGAGCATGATGCCGACATGTCAATGTGCAGTGCAAATATTTAAATCCAGATTATACATAGTAAGTACACAACTTTGGCACTAACTTACATTCATCTGTTTGCTGGGGCGAGTTCTCTGAATGAGTTTGAATTTCATGTACATCAGCAAACTTCTCTTTTCTTCCTTTGTTATCCATCATTTCTCGAATCCTTTCCTTCTTAAAAGGTAATAGAAATACACAATGCTAATTTGAAATTGATAAGAAATAGCCAAAGCTCTGTCCACACTAAAAAAAACATTTGTACGCTCATACATATTCATGATGTGATGTCATCATGACCATATTTAGGCATGTGACAGGTTTTTTTTGGTCATATATATGGTCTGAACAGGGCTTTAACTTGAAATGAACACAAAAAAAAACTCTATCAGAAAATCTGCATGAAGTATGAAATATTTATTGTATAAACACTGACTCAAAATGTGTATTATTATAAAATATAGGTGTAACTTCTAAAACGTTGAAAGCAAATTAGTACATTAAATATTTCACATTTGGTCTCTCAATTACTTTCTTCAGTTAAGTCAGTTCAGATCATTTGAAGTTTAGATGTACAGAAACCTAATTTGAAAAAAAAATGTCACACTAACAAATGAACAACAGATTTCAAAAACGTTTAGATCAAATTACATTAAATTTATTGACTCGGAAATACTTAGGAAATTGATTGGCAATATGTTGGGGACAAACCTTTTCTCTCTTAAGTTCTTGCACTTTGTCCCAGATAGCTTCTTCTTCATTTTTTGTCCTTGCTTGTAAAGTACTCACCTGTAGTTGAACAAAAGTTTAACTTAGTTATGTTCTGTCCATGCTATTAAGTCTTCTGTGAAAAATATCTGTCATATGCCCATAAATGGACATGATGATGTCACATAACATCTTTATAAATAGGCAACAAAATGAGATAAGGCAAAATAAACAGTATAAACGAAATTATTGGGCTTTATGCATTTTTAAAAGTTAGAATAAAAAAGACAACAGTTAAAATAATAAATTGATAGTTTAATTTATTTTCATTTATTTGATAGGATTTACATTGTGCACATATACAGAAAACTTTTCAAGGCCCACTCTTCGTATACAGAATCAATCATACACAAAGTGCAACCTCCTCCGCTGCATGGGGAGTATTCGTAGTTATGCGTGTAATCAGCACAACTAATTTAATTCCGAATCATCCAGCTCCTACCAGGTACCAATTATATGCCTGGGTGAAGAGAGGCAAATGAAGATAACGTGTCTCGCCCAAGGACACAAGCAGTGTGATGAGCATCAGTCTCAAACCACGACCTTCCGATTTAAAGTCAAACACTTTACAGGCTGCGCCACACTTCTACATAGTTTGGACAGACCTTTAGCAATTGGATATTTATAAATAAATTTGAATTCACCTTCCAACAGATGATAATGCAAATGATGACATTAACAACAATAATAATAATAATCCAATTACTTTTAAAATAGTAAACCATTTTTTTGATGTACTTATGCTAGCTTTCGTCTTGTTGTCAACAAGACTTCGTAAAAAATAATTGGATTATCAGTTACAAAACCAAATGAAACTATCTGATAATAATAATAATAATACAGTACGACGACAACAACTGTAATGAGAATAATATTAATAACAGCAATAAGCAACACTGTTTTAGTGAGTAATATTTGTATATACCAATAACTATTATGATAGGAATTGGACGAGTGCTATTAGCAAATTTATAAATGCTTATTTTGACTAGGTACCAGCCATGTAGTTTTAAAAAAAAAAAAAAAAAATATATATATATATATATATATATATATATATATATATACTTTTAATAAACATTTTAGTTAGATTTATTGATTGATATTTGACAGAAATGTTCATCAATATCTCTTCTTTTATAAATTATAAAAGCCTAAAATTGGTCGAGATACTGATTCTCGGACGTTTTATGCTCTGGGGCAATATTAGAAATTAGGGGTTTGCTTGAGCCGTTAACATAAAAGTAAAGATACGTATCATGAATTAATAAAGTTTAGGTAAGTGAGCCATGCTCATACCTCAGTTGGTATGGTAAAGGAATGATGTCAAAGCAGTGATTTGATTCCTGGACCTGCATTGCAGAGTATCTTGAGTTTAATATGTGAAAACTTTATTTAGCAGTGTTCACATTTACCTGTAACTGATGTAGCTTTCTGTGAATATGATCCAGTGTCTCGCGATGTTTCACTTGATTGTGGAATTCACTGTCGGCCATTTGTTGGTCAGCTAATGCTAATCTCCACTGTGCATTCTGTGGAATCGTCAAAATAATTGGTGATATGTAAATCAGAAAAAAATGTTCAGATGTGAACATTTATTTTTGTTTGCCAAATTCAGTTTTCAACCTACCGTATTTCAGCTCTTTTTTGTTGTTGTTAATTTCATGGAAATACAACATGAATAATATGTTGATATATATTTATTTATTTCATATAGTACCTTACTTTTCAAATATGAATGATTTTTGTCCCAGGTCAACATGCTTAGGTGTTATTTCGTTAAACAGCCCAAGAGCAGGCAAACCCCACCAGGTACCCTTATATACTCGTGGGTGGAGAGAAGCAATGTAAATAATGTGCCTTCTAAAGGACACCAGCACAATAGACAGTGAGGAATTGAAACATCACCTTCACTGTTGGAAAACCAAGATGAACCCACTGAGCCAAATGACTTCTACTTTGTCTCACCGTTTTGTCTTGTTGATGCTGAAGCAGATCGCTTTGCCAGGCTTTCTTGCCAACCCTTTCCTCAAGCTCAGCCTGTTGTCTGTGAGAGTCATGACCAACCCGTTCCTTGAAGTCCACAGCACTTGATTCCCTGGCCAATTCCTTAAGGAAAAACAATAACAATTATAAAACCAAAGAAGTAATATAATGTTTGCCAATATGTATAATATTAGTATAACATGAAAGATGTGTAATATTGCCAGTGTAATGAATGTTAGCCTACAAATGGTAATGGTCTAAACAGGTTGACTGCCTGACCTTTTTTTTTTAGGTTCCTTCCTGTGTGCCAAAACAATATAAAATGTAAAAACATACTTTTTGGAAATTTTATCTAGTCATATATCATCAAAATGGTGTGTCTAATAGATCGGCGGAAAAAAATGTTAGGGGACGAAAAGCATGTCGCCAGCAATGGGACAGAACTTTTAACTGCCTCTGTCAAGTGCGAGTTTTCTCGTCCGCTTTTTGCATGTACTGGTATATGTTCAGAGGGCGCCCACTCGTGCAATCGAGTGTACTGATGGCAACATAACACAACAAACATATATACGTTATTTGTAAATTATCGTCTAGGTGTATCTTCCCCGAACTATCAGCCATTAAGTCTGTGGTTTTACAATGTATAAAAATGATGTAATAAACGCTAGAACGATTTTGACACATGTCTCAGCGCAACATCCTGTGGGACGAGTATACTCATCGCTGGCAGTGAACGTGTTAAAGTGGCTCGAGTCTGGATGGGTAGGTGTATTTATATACTTGTACTTAGCTGTACATACCTGCTCTAGTCTCTCTTTTTGGATCTCCAATTCCATGCTTTTAATCTCCACATCGGCCACAGCAGATTGAGTTTCTTGATCGCGTAGCAGAGACTGCAGTCGTAAAAACCAAAATATTGTGAGTAAATGAATGTATTATAAGAGAGCAGCTTATGCTCTCAGTCGGCTAAACTGTTGGTAGCCACTGTGTGTGCGCTGAACCGTGGAGATCTCTTGGTCCCCGGTTTAATTCCGATCGCTGCTCTCCTTGTATTTCAGCTAGAAGACTGGAATGCAAGTTACGATAGAGCACCGTCTTTCGGATGAGATATTTAAGCCATTGGTCACGTGTGCATAATAGCCCATGTGCACATTAAAGATCTTATCCTTTAAATAATTAAAAATTATCCTTGGTATTTACATCTAATAAATCCAATTCAATCCATACATCTTTACATCCTTTAATTATTCAAAGGGGAGTCGAAAGGTTGAGCGGTCAGCAGGGGCAGCAACTACAGCCATAATACCAGCACTGGTTCGAGCGGCACGCTCACTAATGATTCTGGTGGTTGAATTAAGTCTTCTCAAATAGGACTATAAACCGCAGGCCCAGTGTACACAAATTGGCTCATGTGCACTTAAAAGAACACAGTACATCTTTCGAGACAAGTAGGGGGGTCACCCTGGTTTACTAGTTCATACAGTCCCGATTGCCCTGCGATTATGGATCCTAAGATCCTTTGCAGGATGTACCTTCGTAAACATAAACAAAGTGTATTTAAATGGACTATATTCTATGGGCAAAAGGCACTCCTATTTCAAGTCTACTAAATAATTATGCCACTGCTTCTACCTTTCTCATAAGTTCATCGTCAAGCCTCTTCAACTGCGTATCTCGTTGACCTTGCAGGTGCTCCATGAAACGCATCCTGGTTGCGTCCAACACTTGCATCTCGCGCATACAGAGTTCACGTTTCATGGCCTGTAATCTATACATTGAATAGTTACAAGATCCTTTTGTCAAAAAGATTATAAATTTTTAAAATATTAGGTGCCATTTTGTAGACATATATTAAACAATTTTTTTGGCAAATGTAAACCCCTCTCCCACGTAGGTTGATTTCATACAAGAGTTACACAGGTTCTATGAGTTAAAAACTCATTATCTAATTCGCTTGGGAAAGGACCTCTATAGGAGTTTACGTGTTAGGTACGAGTTAGGTACGACTTTACGGAGTTGGTTACAAGTCATGTATGAATTATGCTGAGTGAAGCACCAAGTTTAATTCCTATGGGCTTTACAAGATTATTATGAGCGTAAAAAGTTTCTAATGAATTATGCTCCTGGTGATTGTAGCCAACTCGATGCTCTCATACTCAACTCATACTAATTTTCGGGGTGCTCGCACCAAACTCGTGGATGGCAAAACCACCAACGGGTATCCCAGGTAGTATACGAGTTAGGTAAGAGTACCCTGAGTACTCCACGAGTTACCTATGGTTTCTTTGGTTTTCAACTCGTAGCGTGAATTTTTTTAACATATGTTCAAAGTTAGCCCCACGAGTTGAGAGCTGCTACTAGTAGGTAAGAGTTCCCTCCAAGTTTTCTAAATCGTCCTACACGTGCCGAGTTAGCAACTCGGTAAACTCTTGTAACTTATGCTGAAAAAAAAAGCCGTAGTGGGAAAGGGGCTTAAGAGTATGCAACCTGTTTACCATCTAGAAAGATTTGTTGAATCGAGAATCTCACCTAAGTCTTTGATCAGCAAGTTTTTGTTCCTCTGCCATTATGTTTCTTCTCCTTTCTTCTTCTGCTTCTTGCAGGAGTTCTTGTTGGTGATACCAGGCCTCCTCCTTCTTCTGCCTCAGTTGCGATTGTTGTTTAATCTCTGTCGCGACTTGTCTCTGATGCAGGTAGTCCAGTTCATCTTGCCTGATTTGCTCCCGTTCTTGGGCCTAAGTCATCCAAAATGATGCAATCGATAGATCAGGAATAACTAAATATTTAAGAAATGACTAAATGACATGGTTATTAAATAACGTTCCTTTTTGCAATACATTTTGGGTGAGCAAAAGGGTTATAGGAACTTTACATTTATTATTTTAATCACAAATGTGACCTTAGAGTTGTGGAAATCTAATCATTTAAAATCTGCTTAAATAAAAAAAAAAATTAGTGCATTCAATGATACTCATCATAAAATGTGATTGCATATCAACAGAAAAAAACACAAAATAGTTTACTTCAGAGATTCTTAAATTATGGGTCACGAACCAAAATTGGGTCACCAAATAAGATAGAGGGTCTAAAACTCTAGATTTATAACTGAAATAGAATTTTATATACTAGTAAAACTGTAGCTGGGAAGTGGGTCATGGCGAAATTACCTGGACATTTGTTTGGGTCGTCTGCTAAAAAGAACTACTGGCCTACAAACATTATGTTCCAAAAGTATATATGACAGTATTAGTTTTTTATTTTTTTAAATTTCTTACACATCAAATAGTAAAGTTTAAAGTCTACCAATTACAGGATAGAACAATGTCACATGTTTTAAAATCAGTGATGTAAATAAAGGAAACACTTCTTTTAAGACATAAACATACCTGGTAGTCGACTATAAACTTGGGGTATTTATTAAAAACCGGATACTGGCCCCGAGTCAGTGGTTTAAAATCTTCTATCGAGTTAGCAGGATTAATTTCAGGAGGAGTGGTGTCTTGAAGTTCATATGCTGTTTTCAGCACTGAGTTAATATCCACAGGATTGCGATGATGAAAGAAGTACTATTGAAAATATAACACATAACCTTTTTAGTTGATATCAATTTCGTTAATAAATTATCAGTGATGGATCCGAAGTGCAGAGTGTGTGTTAAGGTGACGACCGGGAGAATATTGACAGTCAAATTTTCTATTCTTTAGTAAAATTAATAGACGTTAGAGCAAGAGCATCAAAAAGACTTGGATTCGAATCCGAATGGGATGAAATGCTTTTCTAAAAAAAAATATTTATCATCTTTTATATTTGTTGTCATTATGCATTTATCAATTCACAGAAATATTTACTTAGTGGGTGTATTACAAAAAGTTATGAAAAGCATTCAGTAATAATGATCAACACCACAAAATTGAAAATTAGCGAAATTGATTTTATTTAGCTAATCTTAAACTATACGCATGCCATTCTTTAAAAAGAAAATCAGATTTTACCATGTGGCATAACAAAAATAAAAACTAAACACACACTTAAAAAAAAGCCAAAACTGGGATACCAAAGGGATCACATTCAAGAAATTATTGATTGATTGGACAACTTACTTCAAAATCTGAATGTTCAATGCAATTTATCAATGGCTGTCTTGAGCAGATGAGGTAAGCCACCACAATACACAACATAAAGGATGGATGGTTGGTGAATATATTGTCCCAGAGCTTCAACCATTCATCTCTTGTAACAATCTCTGAGAATAATGTCTCCATCATTGGCCAAGCATACACCTGAGGAACAGGTGCAGAGACATAAAGAAGGATTAGGAAGAGAGGAAAAGAAAATGTTACGCTTTTATTAGAGTGTCTCAATGATAGTGTGATTTGGAAAAAGAAAGGCAGCATGATTGTTCAAAATAGTGGTCTTATACCTATTCTAGCAATTTAGTTGCAACTTAGGCTCCAGAATTTAAATACAGGTCTCCTTGCAATTTAAAGACCACTTTTTTGGACCAGGGATTCCATGGTCTTTAGCAGCTTTGGTCTCTTTAGAATAATAAAAATAATTGACATTTGTTTATGGGACCACAGAAAAGTGGTAATTAATTGGAGTGGTCTATAATTGGAGTGGTCTTTAATTAGAGGTGGCCTTTAATTAGAGGGAGACTTGTAACCTTTAAGCAGCCTAGAATGTTAACATGGATTAGAGACTATCACAGTGCCTATATATTGTGAAGATGTTTTGTCCTCGACCTTTAAACTCTTCTTGAAAAACTACAATTTTTGGGTCAGTATCTTTTTATAGAAACAGCAAACTATTCATAAAATACTTCTGATGATTTAGAGTAGTTTAGTGACGTTCAAACCAAAATTTATCAACATAATATGACTTTCGGCAAAAGCATTAGGGAGAATCCTTGTATTTTCCTACTGTACGTTCACATAATTAAATAGACCCCTCCAGTTAAAGACCACCTCCAATTAAAGACAACTTTTCTTAGGTCTCATATCAACAAAAGTCTTTAATCTTTATTATTCTAATTAGAGACCAAAGTTACTAAAAACCATGGAAACCCCAGTCCCAAAAGTAGTCTTAAATGGGAGGGAGATCTGTAATGTGTAATGTAATAAATGCCTAGGTCATTTCTTTAAGTTATGATGCAATATATAACACAATATATTTTTAAAAACCTTAGAGTACAGTAATGTATATATGTATTAATGTGCTTTCTCTACTAATTTCTAGTTTTGTCAATGTAACAAATTTCCATTTTGCCAAATAAGGTTTTCAGTATTCAGCAAATATGTATAGTGCTACTCGTAACTGCACCACTCATAATTGCGTCAATAACAGGTCATGCAACTGTGGTTATCAATTGCTTCTAATGATTGATGTGACAGTGATTCTCTTACCTGAGTTGTGATGCCGTACTTGACAAAGTGTTGCAAGAGTCCTTTGTCATGGTGAGCGAGAAGGTTTTCGACGATGGAAAGGACATTGATTGGTGGGTTTGGGAAGAACTCAAACCAATGCTGACACCAATTCACTATAAATATAACAATCACCATGGGTCTCAAAAACACATTGTCTTTTAATAGATGAAAATGATATCTTAATCACAAAGAATCACTGATGCATAATTAGCCAAGAAAGTATTTTATTGTTTTTATTTTCATTTAAAAGTAATTGAAATATTGACATTTTTTTAGCTTAATTTACAGAAAGTATACTTTAAAACATTGGATTTTTTGATTGGTTGTCTTCAGACTTTTGAAGTGTTTTGAATAAAGACAATAAGATATATCAAGAAGAAGCTTAAATTTGATTGTCTAACATGATATTTAAAGGTCTTCTAGATAAATTATATTCAGCTAAAAATTCACAATTTCCAGTTGTGTGGATGTTTCAGTAGTACGCATACCTAACACAGTAGCTATGATTTCAAAGCAGACTAATTGGTTGTTCTGAAACAGCTTGATGAACGGGAAGGCCAGAACAGGAAGGTAGTTGGTCTCACCGAAAATCACACTCCAATGGGCCAAAGCTGACAGTGTTCTATTAAACAGAGAAAATGAGGATGAGTTAAAATGTTTTACCGCAGAGGACATATATGTAAAGATCAGTATTGGCAAAAAATTAGGAACCAAGAAAATTCTGCTCCAAAGCCAATCTCTTACAGTAGTGCCAACATTATGATTGCCAAATATTCTCCAATTATACAGAAAGTTTAAAAATAATACTTATAAAGCTAAAGGAATAAGATTAAATAATTTTGATGTTGTTTGTATCAGGAAATGTTATAGGAATGATGTTTTTTACCCCTACCTGATGTGTTATCGTACTAAATGCTCAGTATATTCTCAATTACTTGCAAAAAAACTAGCGACTAAGTGCAAGCTTGGTGGTTTAGTGGTCATGCCACCAGGCAAGTTATCTGGAAGTTGTAGGTTCGATTTACATCCGAATCATTTACGATTTTTATTCACAAGTATTTGGGAACGTAATGAGTATTCAGTATGAAAACATGTCAGGTATGACAATAACATCATTCCTTTAGATTGGGAACGTAATGAGTATTCAGTATGAAAACATGTCAGGTATGGCAATAACATCATTCCTTTAGATTGGGAACGTAATGAGTATTCAGTATGAAAACATGTCAGGTATGGCAATAACATCATTCCTCTAGATGTATTGTACCTCTGTAGAACTCTGAGAAGTTTTCTGCTTTTGATTGGATAATCTTCATGCACCTTGGACCATGCCGTGTGAGTCCCTTTGTCCACCAAATTACTGAAGGCTGTGTGATTCTCAGGGAGTCGAAGCACCGAGCGCCAGATGAACATCCTAACAGAAAACAAAACAGACAGAAGGACTTTACTCCACTCTCTCATAGCTGTTGGAGGTTCAAGATCTTTCTTTTTATTAACTTGGGCTTGGTTACAATTTCTACTTTGTGTATTAAAAGCCTTGTCCAGATTACCAACATTTCTCTGTAGTATGCCCATATTTAGCCATGTCACACATTTTTGTTAAATAAAATTTGTCTGGACAGAGCTTAAGACCGGAGGAATGTGTCCATATGACTGCACTCACCACATCTGGAGAGCAACTGGAGACTGCAAATAGAATTCCCCCAAATTGCAATGTACTAACCACTCAGGTGTTGAAATGAATGTGGTGCAGAGGAAAGGTGGCTGCCAGAATATTCAAAATTTCTTACCTATACTTGGCAGGGTATTCTCCATAGCCTTTGAGAATAGCTTTCAGTCTGTTCATATCAAGGCCGTCTGGCAATCCAGTCACCTGTGGGAAAAATATCCAAACAAGGCAAGTTAATATCAAAATATGAAAATTATATATTTGGGCAATATACACATTTTAAAGATTGAGTATCTAAATTGTATATTTTTAACAGAGAGGAAAATATTAAATTAAGGTTTCAAATTTAGAAAAAAAGAAGTTGGTAAACTTATCTGATCTTTTTAAATGAGCAACTTCAATATATGAATTTTTGAGAGTTTACCTCTGACAGCATATCGTAATTAAAACCTCGAATAGAAGCGCTGGGCTTCTTTTTTTCTTTGCAAACTTTGGAAAGGTTTCTTTTCAAGATGGGCTTCTTTTCTAGGCTACTTTTGCAAACTAAAGAAGGGGCTTTCATTCAAGGTGGGCCTCTTCTCGTGATTAAGCCTAATGGGCTTCTATTTGAGGCTTTACGGTATGCTGCCTTGATTTGGAAAAGAAGCCTTATCTCCAAAATCCTAGTTTTGAGATATTGTGCAAAATGCATTTGTCATTATCCTTTTGTACTGGTAAATAATATATTTATTTCATATTTCTGGACATTTTTTGGGGGTATATGATCAATTCACATGATAGATTACATCCATAGGATGCCCTAGAACCAAAAATTTCAAAATCTCAAAAAGTGGAGTTAATGCCTTTTTCCTAATCGTGGCAGTATAGTATTTCTCAACAGAGTAGATACAAAAAAAAAACAAAACTGGAAATTACACCATACTTCCTCCGGTATATGCCGACCGCATCGTTCCCGAACACAAAATTGGGCTGATTTTTTGACATGGGCTTATACACAAGAATTCCCTTTTACAATGATTTTCTTCAGAGATAGCCAGACAAAAGACAGTTTTCCAGGACTGCATGCTTAATTCACGTCCAATCTCTGATTTTGTTTCTGAAAGTACTTGTAAAAGTCAGCTAAGCTACTTATTCAGAATCATACATTGAGCTTTTGCCTGTGAAAAGGCCAATACATAAAATTGGGCATAAAGTAGAGAGTGGGTTTATGCCAAAGGCGGGCAAACCAAAGGAACTACAGTATATGCAAAAGTTGCAAAGTAGA
The DNA here is from genome assembly GCF_011630105.1 of Anneissia japonica. NCBI lineage: Eukaryota > Metazoa > Echinodermata > Crinoidea > Comatulida > Comatulidae > Anneissia > Anneissia japonica. The sequence continues at coordinate 55,364 of NW_022693316.1, read as the reverse complement.
TAAGTAACTGCTTGAGGAACAGAAATAATAATTAAAAAAAAAAAAACTGCTCACATCATCTTCTGAATCTTTTGTGGAAGCTGTATCCATTGGCAACCGGGGCTCCTCTGTCTTTAAAGTTTTACTCCTTCCCCTTCCTTGTCCAGCTTTAGGATGAGTGACTGACCTAATTTGAGTTCCCTGCCCCTTCTTTGTTACCATCTTTACAAGAGGAGGTGGCGGCTACAGAATAATAATGTATGCATTTATTATTATATTAGATTATTTATATTTATTATGTTATGCATGCATGTAGGTATTTTCATAATTCCTGGGAAATTCATTAAATTTAAGATATAATAACTTTAACTACTGTATATATGAATTCAGGTGGGGGAGGAGGTCGCCGGCCAAAGACTTTCCCCCCCCCACAATTTTTTAAAAAATGAAATAAAAAAAAAATGGAGAAAAAAGGAAATTATATTCAAATTTAGTCTGAAAGTGCCATTTTCGGCCATGTAGGGGTGCCATAATCATAAATTTTCTGAGGTGATCTGAACCCTAGATCTGTGAAAGTTCCTCTATTTCAAATTCTTGGGTCCACAACTGTATAATTCCTTATTACCTTGTTCCGTTCCGCTGTAAGAGATGATACACAATACAAATTCAGACAACCGCTTTCCACCACAGCAACAATATGGCGACCAGATGGGCTGACATCTGCATTCAGTATACGGTCCTCAAGACTGCCAATGTCAAACTCAAGACGGAAGCTGAATATGTTGATAAAACGCATGATACCATCCTGGCTTAGCACTCCAACAACCTATAAAAAAAACAGAAAAATCAAGTTGGTGAGTCGAATGGCCGAGCAGTTAGCAGGGGCGCCGCAAGCTATAGCCATAATATCGGCGCTGGTTCGAACGGCACGCTCGCCTATGGTTCTGGTGGTAGAACAAGTCTTCTCGGATAAGGACTATAAATTGTAGGCCCAGTGTATACAATGGCTCGTGTGCACTATAAAGAACCAAGTACATCCTTCGAGACAAGTAGGGGGATACCCCGGTGTACTGGAATGGCAGCCCCTGTGGTGGACGATGAGAGTTGCTGGTACCGGGTTACCGGGTAGCACAGATACAAAGGGACCCTTGGGGGCGAAGAAAGTCATTGATCGAGTTCCTAGTCCACATATCTTGCGCCCTGAGCATCTTACATTAGATGGATTTGTGCACTATATAAAACTACACTATTATTATTATTATTATTATTGTCTGTATAAAACTAATATATAAAAATATTTAAAATAATTCAATATTTTACAGCTTACTTTGTACTTTATGCTGATTATAGTATGTTCTTTACATGGTTTTTTTCACCAAATTTCTTTAGTTATCTTGCTTTGTTTTAACAACTGATTCTGATTATACGGGAACTTTACTATCACCACTACTATCACCATAACCATCATCTTTGTTTTTAATCATTTTCATTGTAATCATCATCATCTTTATTCATTATCATATCATATTTTCATAATATTACTATATCAATATCATCGTCATTACCATATCAAAATCCATCATTATCTTCATCATATCAATATTATCATCACATCAATATCACCATCAATATTATTATACCAATACCATCATCATCATTATCATCAATTATCATATCAATATTTTTAACATATCAATATCACCTTCATATCAATTTCATCAACATCTTCATCATTTAATTATTGTGATTATGAAGGAGACCCACCTGCCCTGAGCCTCCATCAAAACTCTCAGGTAGAAACTGCAGCTGTTTGACTACATGAACTTTAGTAGGCAACTCAATGACACGAAGTAGACTCTGTGTGTCCAGACACCAGATATGTAGAAACCTGGACTTTCCTCCTGCTACCAACATTCTACCATCTCTACAATTTTTTTTAAATAGAAAAAAAAAAAACATTCACAATATTTAAACTGTTTACTATTATGTTTATTATCGTTTACTATTATGTTATTACTGTTTTATTATCACCAACAAGTTGGTTATCAACAGCTCCACTCACTGAATTAATATATATCAATGTAGAGATATGGGAACAATTGGATTTTTCTAAGGAGGGTGGGCACTTTGAGTCTACACTCACACTTCAGCCCCACCAGGACAAGGATACAACACCAGTCTGCATTCAGTATACGGTCCTCAAGACTGCCAATGTCAAACTCAAGACGGAAGCTGAATATGTTGATAAAACGCATGATACCATCCTGGCTTAGCACTCCAACAACCTATAAAAAAACAGAAAAATCAAGTTAAAGAAATACTGTCTGTATAAAACTAACATATAAAAATATTTAAAATAATTCATTATTTTACAGCTTACTTTGTACTTTATGCTGATTATAGTATGTTCTTTACATGGTTTTTTTTAAACAAATTTCTTTAGTTATCTTGCTTTATTTTAACAACTGATTCTGATTATAAGGGAACTTTACCATCACCACTACTATCACCATAACCATCATCTTTATTTTTAATCATTTTCATTGTAATCATCATCATCTTTATTCATTATATCATATTTTCATAATATCACTCTATCAATATCATCGTCATTACCATATCAATATCCATCATCATTATCTTCATCATATCAATATTATCATCATATCAATATCGCCATCAATATTATTATACCAATACCATCATCACCATTATCGTCAATTATCATATCAATATTATTAACATATCAATATCACCATCATATCAATTTCATCAACATCTTCATCATTTAATTATTGTGATTATGAAGGAGACCCACCTGCCCTGAGCCTCCATCAAAACTCTCAGGTAGAAACTGCAGCTGTTTGACTACATGAACTTTAGTAGGCAACTCAATGACACGAAGTAGACTCTGTGTGTCCAGACACCAGATATGTAGAAACCTGGACTTTCCTCCTGCTACCAACATTCTACCATCTCTACAATTTTTTAAATAGAAAAAAAAAACATTCACAATATTTAAACTGTTTACTATTATGTTTATTAACGTTTACTATTATGTTTATTATTATGTTATTTCTGTTTTATTATCACCAACAAGTTGGTTATCAACAGCTCCACTCACTGAATTAATATATATCAATGTAGAGATATGGGAACAATTGGATTTTTCTAAGGAGGGTGGGCACTTTGAGTCTACACTCACACTTCAGCCCCACCAGGACAAGGATACAACACCACAGATGTCTGTGAAATTGCACTACAAATATCAAATTTCAACTTTCCCATTTGTGGGTGCGCACCCCTAGTGGATAGGGAACTCCTCCGTTTCTCGGGAAGTATTCTTAGCAGTGCATGTGATTTTTCCTTAAGAATTTTTATCTGAAATATTTAATCACATACTAACAGGTACCCATTTAAATCTCTGGATAAAAAAAAAAATAATTAAATAAAGGGTACAATATAGCTTGCAACCTTTTCGATTAGAAACGCTGCCTTACCAACGTGCCACAAGATTCAACAATTTATAATTGTAGCAAACAGAAGCCCCTCTGCACACCTACGCAACCAAATGAGGTTAAGTACAAGTATCTATTAAGTATCTATCTAGCTATTCTATTCAGTGGCGTATCTAAGCATTCTTGATATGAGGGAGGCCTGAAGAGGGCGCAGGCCTGAAGGGGGTTTGATGTTAAATGGGGGAGGTGAAGGTTGCAAAAAAATAAGGTGGTATTGGAGTGATTTTTTCGCTCCGAGCATTTTCAATGAGCGGGAAGCAAATGGGGAACAAGTTTTTTGGGCTGTGCATCCCAGCGCACCCTCTAGATATGCCAATGACATTCCTATTATCAGCTTCAAAAGGATTCTTAGTATTTGTGTATTTCAAAGTGATATTTATATACCTTGTTGTTGCGAAAGCCTTATACTGAGGACGTTGACCTTCAGGCACTGGAAGTTGATATTTACACTTGAGAGTATCCGACTCCCATGCAAAAATGGAATCATCCTTAAAACATGTGATAATGGTGTTACTAAGTGGCAGGAAGAAAACCTTTAAAAAAAATGTATTTTAAAATTATTTTTAATTATCACTATTACTAATATTCGATATAGTGGTTCCAAACTTTTTAATGAACTCCCCCTTGAAATTATATCGGCCCCTTCCAGGAAAATTTTTTCTTTTAAGGTCAAGAAATATCTCTTATCTAAATATGTTTAAATCAAATCAAAATCAAAGTTTATTTTTCTATTAAATACCCTTATTATAATACTTACAAATTTTTGCCTAATCATTTCTCCACTTCCATCTGCTCCGTGTTGTATCCATGTTTTGTACTTGTTTCGTTTATGAATTTATTCCAAGAAATATATGCTTTCGTAATTATATGGGTCGCTCGTTACTAGTGCCTCTTGATTGTGTTTTTTCTTTTTGTTATTTGGAGTATACTTTTTGAGCAGTGCCCTCTTTTACACAAGTCTTATTTTTTATGAAATCCGGCTGTTTAATGTTTATCATTTGTTATCATATTGTGTGAAGAAATAAATGTTTATTTGAATTGAATTGAATTGAATTGAACAGCAAACAGTGGAAGTGATTAGCTGGAATTCAAATCCATGACACCATAATTTCTAACCTAAACCACTGAATTTACTCTGGGGACTAAGGTGAGTTTGATTCGCATACAGCAGTGGGTACTGCAATAATGTTGCAAAAGGGAATGGTGCCAATGGTTGTTTTTCCCTGAAAGGTTTTTATTAAGGATACAAACTGAGATCAGTATAACTACAATTTCAGGTACATGGGCATAGCTTTTTATTGTAGTCTGCATTGTCCTAAAGCAAGACTTTCTTTATACCTTGTTTAGTGAACCCAGCACCCACCAATAATTATTATTTTGAATCAAAATAAAATTTTATTCTTTGGTCAATTAGTACACACACGCCACCACGAAAAAATGGACATTTTAGAAAAAAATAAAAGCTTTCTTTATTTTTATCAAGCCCGCCTTTGCCTTGAAATCTCCAAAAATAAGATATGTATATTTCTTTCAAATTATAAATCTAAAGCATTTAACTATTCCATTGCTACACTGTTTACGTTCACCAATAAAATTTTATATTTAAGAAAAAAAAACAATTATTTTCTATTTTCCCCTCCTCTGACGACCTTGCGAAACAAGGTATAAAAAAGTCTTGCCTAAAGTATTACAGTACCTTCACAATATCAACATTATCTTTGACGTTGAGTTTTCTCTTTCTCGTGAACGTGTCCAAATCCCAAAGCAGGGCAGCATCTGACGAGGTCGTGATTGCATAACGTCCAGATCCATGAACGGAGATTGAATGCACAGCGGTCTTGTGGCCTTTCATCCAACTCACTAGCTCTTTGGTGTCTTCAATGAGAGAAAATGAACACAATTCAAAGACAAAATAACTCCACTCCACTCAATATTAAAGCCTTGTTATGAGACTTAGTTGTGTATTAATTTGTCTGTCACTAGGCGTATTCGACTGGTCTGTTTTTTAGCAGCTCTTTCTACTCAACTGCACATGTCTCATTTGACTGGTCGCACGAGCAGCACTCCTCACAAGAGCGGCTCAAACTCCTCGGCGTTTTTTAACAAGCACAATCAGAGTAGTAAACCACTCCTCGGAAAAGGACCAGTTGAATACGCTTATTGCCACCTATCTAATAGGACAGTGATCATTAAAGTCACTATTGGTATCAATGGCCATGTGCCTAAAATAATTAAATTGGTCTTCAGGCCCTCAGGAAATAATAAATTTCTACTAAAGTGTATTATACGCAACTATTGTAATTCCTTAATAAGAAAAAAAAAAAAAAACAATATTCATTTAAAATCATTATATGAACATTTAAGCACTCACCAGTATCATAACATTTGATAGAATAGTCAGAGAACGTAGCAAGTATTTCTGTTTTTCTTCGTAATTTGAATGCCAATGATGTACAAGACTTTCCTGTTTTCTGAACTAACTGAAATCTGGAACAATTATATACACAACATAAATCTATCATTATGTAATCATATATGTACATTTTTATGGTATTGCTTTTAAATTCATAAAATGAATAATTATGCGAAGAGGTTCAAGCAAACCATCACAGCATTTTGAATATATACTGTCTGCCAACAAAATTGTAAAATACCTCAAAAATTAAAATAAAGTTCATAAAATTATTAACTTTCAACCAGAAACAGATCATGTATTTCACAACTGTTTTCAATTTGCATAGTAATTAACATAAGGTTCTGCAAATATTCAAATATCTTTGTAAGTAATGCATAACCAAATTTAGGCCTAAGATGAAAATAGGACTGTAGTGGCTGATCCAGGAATTCGAAAGAGGGGGCTCAGGCAGACGACACCCACAAAATTATTATCAACCAGGCGACCGCAAATTTTCAACCCAAATCATGGCAAGAAAATTGATGATAATGGCACCTCTAGACAACCAGAAATGGCACTTTCAGACTCATATTTGAATAAAATTTCTTTTCTTTTCTTTTTCTCCAATTGTTTTTACATTTTTGAAAAAATGTGAGGTTCCTAGGCCGGCTTCCCCCACACCTTGCTTGAATCCGCCACAGGACTGGTAGATGCAGCAGCAGTTGCCATCAGTGTTAAAGAGAAAACTTTATCCTCCTTTACTTTTCAAAAAATAACCTGGATGAAAAACACTTTAATTAAAGTTGGACTCTTCTAGTAAATTATCATTAATAATTACCTGTTTCTTGTTAGGTCAAATACTATAAGGTTGCCTTGATGGTCACCTGCCACAAACCTATCCCCAGAAGAGTCAAATGTTGCGTGGAGAAAGCGTACATTATGGGTATGTGAAAGGAATGGTCCGGAGGAACCATGACTGATTTTCACAATCAACCTAAAATGAAAACAATTAATCATCACAAGCAGGCTAATAATTATGTATTCATATATATATATATATATATATAGATAATATGCATCAACAATAAAAAGCTATGGCAACAACCAAGAAAAAATTAAAAATGAACATTGATTTTTTTGTTTATGAAGTAGTTTTATCTTAAAAAGGAGATCAAGCCATAGACAAATTTTGTTAATACAAAAAAATAAATTAAATTTATTACAATAGATTGTAAATAATTTATTACAAATTGTTAATTTATTTTTTTGTACAAGGATGTATTAAATAGGCTAATATAGCTATTTAATACCTCTTTGTTCATACATAAATTACAGTATGTTAGTTTGATATTATCATTATTATAAAGCAACTTAGAATAATTTTAAAAATAAATTTTAAATAATTAAATTTCATTCTGAGCAAAAACCCACTTTATAAATAGAGAAATAAATAGAGAACAATGAGCATATTTCAATACATAAAAAGAAAAATCTTGGAAATAAAGAACCCACTACTTACTGAGACCATGGAGGAAATCAATTTATTGCATCTATGCTGAAACTATGGCCGTATTCGACTAGCCGTTCTTCGTTAAACCACGCCCACCTGCGTGGTGGTAAAATCCTACTTAACGAAGACGACCAGTCGAATAAAATACTCAAGGAAACAAATGGCTGTATAGTTACCTCGTTACACGCTGTGTAATCAAGGTTGCTTTGGCTTGTGGCAATATGGGTTTTTGTAAAGATATTTTTCCATCCCGTTTTTGAATTTTGTTAGCCTACAATTATTTGTTGGCCTTATGTGGGTAAATATTATAATTATATAATTCTTATTTTCTGAAATTTTATAATTTATATTAACACAAATGTAGCCGCTAAACTGATCGGCCATGTTTGTTTTGGTCACATGGATAATTTTAACACTGATTAACGCACTGTGGTTTACTGTACGTTAATTTTCGTTGTCAACTTAATAGTCTATTTTACCAACAGTCGAATGAAAATAAATACTCAAATAGTACACAGAGTTATGCAACTAGAAATAGGCCTAGGTTCAAGGGCAAAGTTGAATAAGCTCTACTCTAGGCTATGTTTAACACCATAAGTCTGCTCGTCCATTGAAAATGAGGGCTCCAGTGGTGACCTGTGACAGATCAATCAATATGGTTTCTGCTACTAGTTACTATCAAATCAAATCATTCTTTATTGCAACTCACTAAGAGGGTTGAATTTCACAAAAAGTAATAGGGAAAAGTTAAAAATCCAAGCAATCAACATTGAAAATAAACGACAAAAAGGACCAATATCACGAAAACAGCTAAAAGACACAAGATGATGAAAGGTAAAAAAGACAATCGAATACATTTTAATTATCAAATGGTTATTATTATTACTATTTTAATATTATCATTATTACCACTACCACCAGCATTATTATTAAAATTATTATCTTTGAATTGAGAATATTAGAATAATTTTAGTAACGAATGTTGAAAAACTAGTAACTAGCCTAGGCCTGACGGTACTACTACTACTACTACTACTACTACTACTAGGCCTACACTATTCGTACGACGGTCGGATTGCACGGCCTACCTAGGCCTATATTAGGCCTAGAACTCGTAGTACTACTAGGCCTAGGCCTAGGGCCTAGCTAGCTAGAGCCTAACCTAGGCTAGGCCCCTACCTAGTCCTAGGCCTGACACTAACTAAGCCAGGCCTACTCAAGTGTATAGGTCGATTTTGCATTGTATACCCACTTCAGTAATTATTTAAGTGTTACATACCCATCTTCATAAGAAGCAGAAGGCTTTCTGTGCCATATTTTACCAGATTCTTTCTTGGCTATATCTAGATGTTGCATTTTTATTTAGGGCACAGACGCCTACCTGTCTGGGGTGGTACGGTAGAGTTTTGTTTATTATTTTGAATTTAGCGCCCCCTTTGGTTTGAGTTATTATTTAATATTTTGATCATGCGTGTAACGTGAATGATTTAAAAAAAATCTCGCAACAGTAAATATATATAAAATTGAAGCAATGGAAATCAAAACATTTAACAGCATAAATAATACTTAATTTAAAAACTAATCGTGGCATTTACAGTAAACTGTGTGAACAAGGCCCATAATATCTTTACGCATGCTCAATCACCTTTGACATCTATTTGGGTTACGTCGACTACTCTGTGTGCAATAATGTGTACACAAGTCTATTGACAGTGTAGCACTTTATTCTGCTTAATTATAACCATATCTAGTCATTTTAGCTTACGTTTAGAAAGCTTAACAGTAACTGATTAGGAGAACAGTATAGTTTTACATTTTAGATTGATCTAGGCCTATACCATCTTAATTCACCATCAAAGACCTGAGGGCCTGTGTCAGTGAGGCTGTGTAGACGTTTTGCATTGTCAGCAGGCGGGGAGAGTGAGTGGAGCAACACCTGGAGAGAGGTGTGACTCTAATTCAACCAACGAAATCCTGACTCCTACTCTAGCCTAAGCCTAGCAGGGAAGGTACTTTACTTGTACCAACGGACTTTTTTTTCTAGAAACGGAGAATGGCTTCTAACGACATCGGCGATTGGTATCGCGGTATACCTCAAATTACGAGGTTTTGGTTTAGTGCTTCTGTGGCTCTACCACTGATGGCAAAAATAGGCATTTTGAATCCCATTCACCTGGTGTTAGACTACACGCTTGTTGTTCACAGATTCCAGGTGAGTTTCTTGAGATGTCTGTTGATGTACAGTATATATGCCTAGCCTTTCCTCTAGTTTTTTAACGTCGCCATATTCTACTAATTCTGAATTCACCTATCCCAGATTATTCATGTATAAAAATGATTGTTGTTATTATTTAATATGATTCTTTAAATTTGTATTTTTGTTTACAGATATGGCGTCCTATCACAGCTCTTTTCTTCTACCCAATAACTCCAATGACTGGATTTCATTATCTTATCATGTTGTATTTTCTCTATAGCTATTCTGTAAGGTTGGAGACTGGTAAGAAAAATATACAATATTTCACATTTGTCTGTAGATAGACCTATGGAATGATGCTTTATGTCATTTTATGTACTTCAGTCAATCATCATCATATATTTTAACACATTGACTCATTGAACAATAATCACTATTTATGCTACACTAATAACATGACTTATTTCTATTCTTTCATTTTATTGCAGGTGTATTTGATGGAAGACCAGCTGATTACTTATTTATGCTTATTTTCAACTGGATTATACTTGTAGTATCCTTTATGTTTTATTTTTATATTTCAAGCTTTATTTACTTAAAAGTATGGAATAAAGTACAAAATGATATAATATTTTGTACGCCATGATGTGGCAAATAAAGCCTAAGGTATCCAATTTATTAGGCTTAATTAACATCTGACAGACTCAACAAAAATGTTTGATCAGCCATTGATGATTTGTTATATTAACACTCTGACCGCCAAACATGGAGATCTCCATGTTTCAGGTTTTTAAACAGCATCCGATAGATGGGGTAGTTATCGACATGTAATAACAGCTTGAACATTATATTCAGTCTGCACCATAAGCATTTCACTATTTGTTTTTTTACATTAGCATAGAGCAGTATTGATTTACTTTCACGAAATCGCGATTATCTCAGCTTCGTCTGCAAAATTGCATAAATCTCAAAAATAGTCATTTTCAATTTACTGTTATGGGTCACAGATTGTGATTAGAATAAAGTGTTTGGTACCATTGTAAAGCTAAAATGTTTAGTTCTTGTAGTATTCACTTACATGTTGATCTGATTACATACACACTCTCAACGAGTTTTAGAAGAGGGTTAAAATTTGCTAAAAAGTCTGGTGATGGCTGATACTATTTTTTCAAACCCCTGGCGGTCAGAGTGGTAAAGCCCTGTCCAGACTATCAAATACCATAGCCACATTGTCACTATATATGGGAAATTTTTCTTCAAACAATATTTGATAGTGTGGACAGTGCTTTAGAGACACAGAATATGTTTGATCAGATAATAAATAAAACAAGCATACAGATCAGAATAAATCCTGTTTTAGTACAGGAGACTTGATTTTATTCAACGTTTACACACTATATTGTGTCATATTTCCTGAACAACTTCTCCAGATAATAGGATTTCTTGTACCATTGTATGTAAGTTGGTTCCTCAGTAACATTTAATAATAATACAGTATCTTAATTATCTTTTCTGAAAATAGTAAGGACCCCCCCAGAGACCTGAGTATGTTTTCCATAGATATTTGATCCAATAATCTGGATATTTGAAATGAGAAAAATCAACCTCTCACAGAATTTTACCTTGAAATTTGAAGGGAAGAATTTTAACTACCTAGCAACATCTTTTTCTTTTTTATTTTGGGAAAGGACTTTTTCTGTCTATTTTTGTTAATTTATTCTTTATTCTGGGTAACTTGATCAGTGCAAAATCAGTGTTATCCTCCAGGCCAAGTGTTGTTAATACTCCTCATTACAAAAGGCTTTTGGTGTACATACCTTACTCTGTCAGAAGAATCATGCTTGATAAAGATATTAAACTTGTCTGAGCTCCTACCAACACTATCAGAATAATACATTCCCCTTTGCTACTTCAGGCTTGATTTCCACCTACCCTCACATAATTGTATTGCCTCAAGACAGGTGAATAAAGATATGGTTGATAGTAATAATAATGTTGTCTAATTTTTTTTTTTGTCTAGTTACTTCTGGACCCAATGGTTCTCAGCGTACTGTATGTATGGTGTCAACTGAATCGTGACACAATTGTCTCGTTCTGGTTTGGTACTAGATTCAAGGCCATGTACCTACCATGGGTTCTGGTAGGGTTCAACATGATCATTAGGGGAGCGTAAGTGACATCCTTTGTTTCATTCCTTGTGGACTGCCATAATACAGGTCTCCCTCCAATGAAAGACCACTTTTGGGACCAGGGTTTCTCTATGACCTTCAGCAGCTTTGGTTGCTAATTGAAATAATAAAGATAAAAACATTTGTTTATTTGGGAATCAAAGAAAAGTGGTCACTTATTGGAGAAAAGTCTTTAATTGGAGGGTCTTTTAATTATAAGGAGAACTGTATTCTAAGTAATTAATAAAAGAATGTAAAAATCAAAGATATTTGTGAGAATTACATGTGTAAGCTCTGTCCATACTATCTCATTTTCTCTGTTGTATGCCCATATATAGTCATGATGTGCCTATATATGGTCATGATGTGCCTATATATAGTAATGATGTGCCTATATGTGGTCATGATGTGATGTCATCATGACCATATTTAGCCATGTCACATGTTTTTGTCAAGTATAATTTGATAGTTTGGAAAGGGCTTTAGAGTGAAGGATTATTACTAACCAATTGCTTTATAAATATGTATAATCATAATCGGTATTATTATTATTATTATTATTATTATTATTATTATTATTATTATTATTATTATTATTATTATTATCATTATTATTTAGCACATTACACTTGCAGTGTTCTCCCGAGGCCGTTTTAGCCATCAGTTTTACCGGTAAAAATAACTGGCCAACCATTGAAAATGTTGAGTTTGTAAAATAAAAATGACTGCTGATTTAGGCCTAGGTATTCTAGGCTGGCCCTCTTTCACTAAATTACTGCAACATCATTCCAGTCTACGCCTATTCTATGAATATATTATTTGTTCTTGTTTCTTCCAAGTCATTAAACCACACTCAAAAGGGGTTAACGCTTCACACTGCGCGCATTGCTGATTTTTTATGGACAAATTTACCAGTAAAAATTGTTCAATTGGGAAACATGGTTACATAGTTTAACATGATGATGTATTTTCTAATATAATCAATCCATCTCTTTTTGTAGTGGTTTCGGTGAGCTGATTGGTATTGTTGTTGGGCATCTGTACTTCTTTTTGATGTTTAAATACCCACAGGATTTTGGTGGCCGTCAGTTTCTTACTACGCCTGCCTTTTTGTAAGTATAATGCTTTTACACATGATAGATCAAAATTATTTTACTATTAAATTAGAATTTTATATTTTGCTGTATTGCTATGATGTTTTAATGAACATCATATGTTAATACATGTGGCACAGTGCTAATACTTTGATTGTTATAGTCATTGGTTCAAATTTTAGACTAGCCAATTTTGTGTATTTATGAAGGCATCCGTGCAACTCACACGTATCCCACGCGATTACTGCATCATATGGGCATCGTGTGACTAAGTCTACAAAGTACAGTAAAACGTCCATTTTACGAACATCCATTTTACAAATAGTCAATTTTACGAATGGTCTTTGTTGCCCATGATGACATCATCATCTACCAATTCTTACCGTAAAAAAAGTTTGATTGCACACGTTTAAAAATAAAGTTTGTTGTATTTATTTATTAATAGTTTGATTTTTTTTTCCATTTCTGGTATAATAATCACTATATTAATGTAATAAAACCTAACCAGAACACTTTCACAGTCTGTGGAAGGCAACCTTCACTGCATTGTCTGTTTCCACTCAGAAGCATAAATTAATGGATTCCATTACAATGAATATAAAAGGGCACTAAATTGATATTCCTGATTCCTGTTGATAACATAATTGATGTCAAAATATTGAATCCCAACTTGATATTTCAATATTGGAGTGTGTTTTATACTATACTTAATTGATATATTATATCTTGATGTATTTCCAGGTACAAGTACTTTCCAAATCGTCAGGGAGGCGTTTCAGGGTTTGGTGTTGCACCAGCAAGCAGAAGACCACAGGCTGCAAATGAAGGAAGGCATCAATGGGGACAGGGCAACCTGCTTGGAGGAAACTAGGCCACCATATCAATTTAAAAAATAATTCAACATTGTATTTGTATCAATATGAATAAACTTTTTTTTTTTTTTTAATTTATTGGATTTTCATTTATTCATTCGTAATAAACAATTAAAAAAAAATATTTTTTTCAAATTTTGTGATATTTATTTAAATTGTTGACATTAGAACGGTAATCTGTTAGATAATATAACATCATATTTGAACAATGAATTTTATTTTCTTAAGTGAAATGTAAATATGATTGCGATACCATTTGCACTGTCATAATTGCTGTGTTTATGGTGGTTTACACTTATACAGTATGTGTCTCAAAACATCTCACATGTGTATGTATGTACAGTGATCGGAAACATTAACAGTGTGTAAACTCCTTGGATTGAAGGTATTCCTGTTGTTGCATGGATATTTTAACATCTACTGTATCAGTTCATTCACAATTTATCAGCTGTCTTATTTTTGGAAAAGAAACAAAATATAGGTAAAGCAAACAGTGGAGTGGATTTGAATAGTTTAAGTGGTTAAGCTGCTTGCCTTCTAATCCCAGGGTCGTGGGTTCAATTCCTGGGACAGCAAGACTTTTTCACACGACTAAAAACAACTTCACTCCCAAAGTCTCATAAAGAGGCTTCGCTGATAAAAGCATCACATTATTCCTTTAATTTAAGAAGGCCCTGAATATCAGCCGACCTTCTAGGTAAAATATACAAGCAGTGTCACTGGCTTTTTTAACAGATCTATTGATTTGAAATAGGAGAGACCAAGAGAAGAGGGTACAGTAAAATTGTGTATTTCATTCACATCTAGCAGCTACCCAGCTAAAAGTTAGCGTAAAATTCGAACCCACCCTGCTTTTATTAATTTGAATTTCCTTTTTAATTTAAATTAATATATTTAATAGGTTTTAAATTTTTAAATAGAATGAATGTAGCAAAGCTTCTAATAAAGTGTATAATTTTCGATTTGACAACACATCATCAGCAGTTAACAGTGGGGGATCCAGGAATTCGAAAAACAGGGGACTCGGAGAGAGGGCTTCCACCTCAGATGCACCATGGTTGGGGCCGAGATAAGAAAATGTATGAGTATGGCACCTCTAGATGGCCGGAAATGGAACTCTCATACTTAAATTTAAAAGTATACTACTCTTTTTTTTCCCTCCATTTTAATTTTGAAAATTTTAGAGGACTCGGACCAGCTGCCCCCAACCCTTGAATCTGCTGCTGGGCTTTTTTTTACATGGTTCACATGTATATAATAATAAGTCGTCCTGTAAGGGAGATACCATATTGAGAAAGTCGTTAATGGTTTTTTTTTTCCTGCATTATAATTTTAGTCGTTCCTAATTATCAGAATCCAAAACACATTATATAAACTGTTTATAAAATTAGAGATGCACTGTATGTCAGAAGTTAAAATATATATATATATAAAATAATTAAATTTCAAACTAGAATTGTTTATACTAATGTATTAGTTTTTCAAGTAAAGGGAGTTAAGTAAAACCTTTGCTGTATTCGTTTGCATAGAGCATTACATTTGCTGGTAATCATTAAAAGTTCATGTATAAAAATGTCAGTAAATCAGCGACAACATTTTTTTTCTTTCTTTCTAGTTCTAGTTTCATTTTAAAAAGAAATTGTAATAGAATTTATATAGTTTTTCCGATTTTGTTTTGTTTTTTTGTCAGTGTATGTTTAAAGTGGTAAACGTATTGGTAACAGCCTTGGTAAATACAACAACATATGCTCGTATTATGCTGATTCACTGTCTGCATGGGACTAAATTAAACTTAATGAAATTCTAAATTTTAATTGTCCTCTTTGTATTTTTTATTATTTTTGAATAGAAAATAAAGGAGGAATACTATTTTCCTCACCAATTAAAAGATACTTGTAATTTCCCTTTATTTGATAAATCCTTAGGGGCTTGTAATAAATTTAGAATTTCGTACGTATGAAATCGAATAGTTTTGATCCTTGTCACACCAGAGGAACGTGACTGAATATTTTGAAATAAGTATAAGCTATTCAATATTATATCTTATGCAATGATCGGACATTGTGACGTCATCACATTGTCATCTGAAATAATAAAATGAGGTTAAGACATATTTACGCCATGGAGCTGAATGGAACGTTCAGGTTGAAAAACGAATATTTCAGTTTATTCAGGGGGTTGCGCCAGGATTTTCCCGACGGTGTGGGGGCGATTCCCCAGACGAGGGGTCTATTTCCCTGACTAAAGCAAAGTGGGCGTGGTTGAGCTTCGATTAAAATGTTTTGAATATGGTCCGGGGGCCCGGGGGGGGGGGGCGCGAAGCCCCCGAAAATCTTGACAATTTAGGGGGTTGCAAAGGCTTATTTAATCGATTTTAGAGTCTACTAAATATGTAGAAAATACCTATAATTTGTTCTTCCCGACGAATTGTCCTTTTTCTCCCTGGATGGGGGGGGGGGGGGGGGGGGGGGGAGCTCTTCCCGACGAGGGCCCTGGTTTAATTTCTTTTTATCACTGCCTAGCCTTTCTCCTACTCTCAGGAGTCCATCTTCATCGATGTAGGGACTCAAATTCAACAGTGGACTGGTCTTTGATGTTCATTATGTTGTTGATTTTCTTTAACTTTACGATAGTTCTACGTTGTGTTGTTTCTTAACTTTATTTGACAGTCATCTTAGCAACTACAATTCAAAGTAGGCCAACTGATGTTATCGTCCCCAGTGGCAGGATAGTAAAGCACAGAGCTCTGGTACAGCATAGAGTTCCGCACTTGTAATAGCGCCCCCTATAGACATACATTACTTTTGATTTATCGATGTCTGGCTAATTGATGGATTGATGATCGATAGTACGCTATTCAGTCAGGTGTCAAATTGGATGCAAGCACGGCCTTCGTCCGATGTCAAGTGTACAAATACGTGTAATTTCAACTTGTAATTTCATCTAGTTTTGACAGACGGTGAGCAGGAGAGCTGTAATGAACCAATCTCTGCAATTCATCTAAGCAAATAGATTAATCAGATGTAGGCCTACAACGTTAATGGTAAATACATAATATTTTATTTAAGTAACCAAACAATGCTTCTGTTAAATCGATTTTCATTTTTTTTTTTCAATAAGAGTGAAGGAATGTTAGAAAAATGTTGCTGATTGAAAAATTATCATAATGAATTGTGTGTGAATAATGCCTAAATTTTTTGGAAATATGGTGATTTCCAGATTTCCAGATGTTAGTTTACATACTGCAATAGGCATAGCTATTTTTATTCGTACATATTTTCGGATAAATTTTATTTTATGAGATATGTTAATAACTGACTCTCCAGATCAAACGTAGTTTGTATGATATCAGACTTTTTTTTGTTTCTTTCTAGAATAATGGTTTACTAAGTTGTTCCTTTCAAGATAAAGAAATTCCTATCATGACTTGTAGACAATGGTGCTGCCAGCGTTCTTCCCGCGGATACGATTTTGCAATTTAAGCCTGTCGTTTTGTCAATGAAGTTATATATGCGAAATTCTAAAGATTATAAGTGCCATTTGCAGATTCTGCGAGTTTTTACCTCAGAGTTGAGTTCTCTTTGTTGATTTCAAGTGGGAAACAATTAAACTAAACTATGCTGCAACCATCAGAATTCTCCAGCAAGATCCTTGCTATCTGCTACTGGGTATGTTGCCAATCCTGCCTGGTGTGGTCATGGTCTTTAAACCACCTACTCTCAAATTTCATCAGTACCTCTGATGAGATAAAGGAGCAGATGGAAGAAGCTTGTTGTGGAAGAGTTCTTATCAAGTGCATAAAAATCTTGCTGTGTCTAGCATTCATTTTTCTTTGGCTTCCATTTGCGTTGGTAGCCTTTCTACTCAAAATAGGCCTCCAGAAATATCGCTGTCCGTATGCGTATCATTATAAGCTAAATCAACACGAAAAAAATCCATACGGATACTTCGGCATTGAGGAAGGAAATAAAATTCCGTTTTTTCATGTTAGTTCATTCAATACGTGTCTTCTTCCAGAAGCATTATCCAGAATTAATAATTTACGGAATGTTGAGAAGCGCGCAAAGGTAATTTCTGCGTACATTGTCAATTCGCAGGTGCGACCAAATCCGAGAATAGTTGTTCAATCACCTACGGCCACTGATTTGAAAATCTTATCAGTTTGTAGTATGAATGACCAGTTAAATTCCTCCTCTTTGCCACGGAACCAATC